>NW_026099465.1:22500-35000 GCF_024542735.1 Bombus huntii
CTGGGACTTTGTCTCCTGCGGTTAAAAAAAATAATTTCGCTACGTACGGCCGATGGTCGTGCGTAGCGATTTTTTTTTCCTTTAAATCAAACAACGAGACGCACGAATAGAAAGCGATACGCCGCTGGGACTTTGTCTCGTGCGAGTAAAAAGCAATACGCCGCTGGACTTAGCCGCGTGCGAGTAAAAAGCAATACGCCGCTGGACTTAGTCGCGTACAAACAGAAAGCAATACGCCGCTGGACTTAGTCGCGTGCGAGTAAAAAGCAATACGCCGCTGGACTTAGTCGCGTACAAACAGAAAGCAATACGCCGCTGGACTTAGTCGCGTACGAGCATAAAGCAATACGCCGCTGGACTTAGTCGCGTGCGAGTAAAAAGCAATACGCCGCTGGACTTAGTCGCGTACAAACAGAAAGCAATACGCCGCTGGGACTTTGTCTCCTGCGGTTAAAAAAAATAATTTCGCTACGTACGGCCGATGGTCGTGCGTAGCGATTTTTTTTTTCCTTTAAATCAAACAACGAGACGCACGAATAGAAAGCGATACGCCGCTGCAACTTTGTCGCGTGCCAGTAAAAAGCAATACGCCGCTGGACTTAGCCGCTCGTGCTACCGCTGCGCGCGCACCTCCGAATCAGCGGGTATGCGCCGGAGTAGGTAACACTCTCTTAAGGTACGCCGTTCTGCGCAGCTCGTCTTGCGCGCGCGCGCGCGCGCTTTTTCAAATATTTTTAAACGTTTTTTCGCGTTTTTTCCCGTTTCTTCGCGTTTTTTCCCGTTTTTTCCCGTTTTTTCCCGTTTTCCACGTTTTTTCCCGTTTCACGAGAGAGACGAAAACGAGGAAAATAATCGCGACAAATGCTCGCTCGCTGCGCTCGCTCGGACGAATATAGCCCAACCCAAAACCGATCCCGAGCGTTCGAACGAAGATTTCGATGAAATCGAAGAACGAACGCGAAAGGGATTGGTTTTGGGTTGGGCTATTTTTTTTTCGAGCGAGCGGAGCGAGCGAGCAACGCGTAAGAGCGTATCGTTGCGTCGCAGGGACTTTGAAATATTCGCCACTGTTCGAACGTTCGAGTCGAAATAACTCGAGAAAAAGCGTTATAACGCATCGAAATTATCAGTGAAATCGTTACGTATCGACGAAATCTAGTCGAAAGTAGCGATTTCACTTTATTTTTTTAAAAAATTTCATCCTCCGGACCAACGTGACCGGGACGTTGGAACTTAGAATTTTTTCGCCCCGTTACGAAAGTACCGAAAGTTCAACTCGAAATAACTCGCTAAAAAGCGTTATAACGTATCGAAATTTTGCGTGAAATCGTTACGTTTCGACGAAATCTAGTCGAAAGTAGCGATTTCACTTTATTTTTTTAAAAAATTTCATCCTCCGGACCAACGTGACCGGGACGTTGGAACTTAGAATTTTTTCGCCCCGTTACGAAAGTACCGAAAGTTCAACTCGAAATAACTCGCTAAAAAGCGTTATAACGTATCGAAATTTTGCGTGAAATCGTTACGTTTCGACGAAATCTAGTCGAAAGTAGCGATTTCACTTTATTTTTTTAAAAAATTTCATCCTCCGGACCAACGTGACCGGGACGTTGGAACTTAGAATTTTTTCGCCCCGTTACGAAAGTACCGAAAGTTCAACTCGAAATAACTCGCTAAAAAGCGTTATAACGTATCGAAATTTTGCGTGAAATCGTTACGTTTCGACGAAATCTAGTCGAAAGTAGCGATTTCACTTTATTTTTTTAAAAAATTTCGTCCTCCGGACCAACCTGACCGGGACGTTGGAACTTAGAATTTTTTCGCCCCGTTACGAAAGTACCGAAAGTTCAACTCGAAATAACTCGCTAAAAAGCGTTATAACGTATCGAAATTTTGCGTGAAATCGTTACGTTTCGACGAAATCTAGTCGAAAGTAGCGATTTCACTTTATTTTTTTAAAAAATTTCATCCTCCGGACCAACGTGACCGGGACGTTGGAACTTAGAATTTTTTCGCCCCGTTACGAAAGTACCGAAAGTTCAACTCGAAATAACTCGCTAAAAAGCGTTATAACGTATCGAAATTTTGCGTGAAATCGTTACGTTTCGACGAAATCTAGTCGAAAGTAGCGATTTCACTTTATTTTTTTGAAAAATTTCATCCTCCGGACCAACGTGACTGGGACGTTGGAACTTAGAATTTTTTCGCACCGCTACGAAAAGGCCGAAAGATCCCCTCCAAATAACTCGTTAAAAAGTGTTATAACGTACGAATATTTTTCAAGAAATCGTTATAACTCGATAAAATACGTCGGGATTAAGCGTTTATATCGTCGGCAGACGGATATAAAAACGTTTGGACCGACACGACCGGTCGTTGGAACATAGAAAAATTCCGAGCCGGTACGTTGGGACTTAGAAAAATTCCGAGGGCGAAAAAGTTTTTTCGAGTTTATTCGTTAAAAAGCGTTACAAGGTATGAATTTTTTTGCATAAATCGACGTAACTCGACGAAATACGTCGGGATTAATGGTTTATTTCCGTCCGAGAACGATTTTTAAAAACGGACCTATGCGGCCGGTCGTTCGTACTTGGAAAATTTTCGGACCGAACACTCTTTTTCGATTAATTCGTTAAAAAGCGTTATAACGTACGAATATTTTTCAAGAAATCGTTATAACTCGATAAAATACGTCGGGATTAAGCGTTTATATCGTCGGCAGACGGATATAAAAACGTTTGGACCGACACGACCGGTCGTTGGAACATAGAAAAATTCCGAGCCGGTACGTTGGGACTTAGAAAAATTCCGAGGGCGAAAAAGTTTTTTCGAGTTTATTCGTTAAAAAGCGTTACAAGGTATGAATTTTTTTGCATAAATCGACGTAACTCGACGAAATACGTCGGGATTAATGGTTTATTTCCGTCCGAGAACGATTTTTAAAAACGGACCTATGCGGCCGGTCGTTCGTACTTAGAAAATTTTCGGACCGAACACTCTTTTTCGATTAATTCGTTAAAAAGCGTTATAACGTACGAATATTTTTCAAGAAATCGTTATAACTCGATAAAATACGTCGGGATTAAGCGTTTATATCGTCGGCAGACGGATATAAAAACGTTTGGACCGACACGACCGGTCGTTGGAACATAGAAAAATTCCGAGCCGGTACGTTGGGACTTAGAAAAATTCCGAGGGCGAAAAAGTTTTTTCGAGTTTATTCGTTAAAAAGCGTTACAAGGTATGAATTTTTTTGCATAAATCGACGTAACTCGACGAAATACGTCGGGATTAATGGTTTATTTCCGTCCGAGAACGATTTTTAAAAACGGACCTATGCGGCCGGTCGTTCGTACTTAGAAAATTTTCGGACCGAACACTCTTTTTCGATTAATTCGTTAAAAAGCGTTATAACGTACGAATATTTTTCAAGAAATCGTTATAACTCGATAAAATACGTCGGGATTAAGCGTTTATATCGTCGGCAGACGGATATAAAAACGTTTGGACCGACACGACCGGTCGTTGGAACATAGAAAAATTCCGAGCCGGTACGTTGGGACTTAGAAAAATTCCGAGGGCGAAAAAGTTTTTTCGAGTTTATTCGTTAAAAAGCGTTACAAGGTATGAATTTTTTTGCATAAATCGACGTAACTCGACGAAATACGTCGGGATTAATGGTTTATTTCCGTCCGAGAACGATTTTTAAAAACGGACCTATGCGGCCGGTCGTTCGTACTTAGAAAATTTTCGGACCGAACACTCTTTTTCGATTAATTCGTTAAAAAGCGTTATAACGTACGAATATTTTTCAAGAAATCGTTATAACTCGATAAAATACGTCGGGATTAAGCGTTTATATCGTCGGCAGACGGATATAAAAACGTTTGGACCGACACGACCGGTCGTTGGAACATAGAAAAATTCCGAGCCGGTACGTTGGGACTTAGAAAAATTCCGAGGGCGAAAAAGTTTTTTCGAGTTTATTCGTTAAAAAGCGTTACAAGGTATGAATTTTTTTGCATAAATCGACGTAACTCGACGAAATACGTCGGGATTAATGGTTTATTTCCGTCCGAGAACGATTTTTAAAAACGGACCTATGCGGCCGGTCGTTCGTACTTAGAAAATTTTCGGACCGAACACTCTTTTTCGATTAATTCGTTAAAAAGCGTTATAACGTACGAATATTTTTCAAGAAATCGTTATAACTCGATAAAATACGTCGGGATTAAGCGTTTATATCGTCGGCAGACGGATATAAAAACGTTTGGACCGACACGACCGGTCGTTGGAACATAGAAAAATTCCGAGCCGGTACGTTGGGACTTAGAAAAATTCCGAGGGCGAAAAAGTTTTTTCGAGTTTATTCGTTAAAAAGCGTTACAAGGTATGAATTTTTTTGCATAAATCGACGTAACTCGACGAAATACGTCGGGATTAATGGTTTATTTCCGTCCGAGAACGATTTTTAAAAACGGACCTATGCGGCCGGTCGTTCGTACTTAGAAAATTTTCGGACCGAACACTCTTTTTCGATTAATTCGTTAAAAAGCGTTATAACGTACGAATATTTTTCAAGAAATCGTTATAACTCGATAAAATACGTCGGGATTAAGCGTTTATATCGTCGGCAGACGGATATAAAAACGTTTGGACCGACACGACCGGTCGTTGGAACATAGAAAAATTCCGAGCCGGTACGTTGGGACTTAGAAAAATTCCGAGGGCGAAAAAGTTTTTTCGAGTTTATTCGTTAAAAAGCGTTACAAGGTATGAATTTTTTTGCATAAATCGACGTAACTCGACGAAATACGTCGGGATTAATGGTTTATTTCCGTCCGAGAACGATTTTTAAAAACGGACCTATGCGGCCGGTCGTTCGTACTTAGAAAATTTTCGGACCGAACACTCTTTTTCGATTAATTCGTTAAAAAGCGTTATAACGTACGAATATTTTTCAAGAAATCGTTATAACTCGATAAAATACGTCGGGATTAAGCGTTTATATCGTCGGCAGACGGATATAAAAACGTTTGGACCGACACGACCGGTCGTTGGAACATAGAAAAATTCCGAGCCGGTACGTTGGGACTTAGAAAAATTCCGAGGGCGAAAAAGTTTTTTCGAGTTTATTCGTTAAAAAGCGTTACAAGGTATGAATTTTTTTGCATAAATCGACGTAACTCGACGAAATACGTCGGGATTAATGGTTTATTTCCGTCCGAGAACGATTTTTAAAAACGGACCTATGCGGCCGGTCGTTCGTACTTAGAAAATTTTCGGACCGAACACTCTTTTTCGATTAATTCGTTAAAAAGCGTTATAACGTACGAATATTTTTCAAGAAATCGTTATAACTCGATAAAATACGTCGGGATTAAGCGTTTATATCGTCGGCAGACGGATATAAAAACGTTTGGACCGACACGACCGGTCGTTGGAACATAGAAAAATTCCGAGCCGGTACGTTGGGACTTAGAAAAATTCCGAGGGCGAAAAAGTTTTTTCGAGTTTATTCGTTAAAAAGCGTTACAAGGTATAAATTTTTTTACGGGAATCGTTCTATCTCTATTAAATACGTCGGGATTAAACATTTTTATCGATTTTTTCAAAAAATTAGCGTTCGTCGAACTGACACGACTGGGATATTTTTCTAATTTTTTCGTTAATTAACGTTACAAGGTATATATTTTTTTGCATATTTCTACTTATTTTAACGTATTGTAATTGATTATAAACTTATTTTTTGTCCGTATTCGATAAAAGAGTATGTTTACTGATGCAATTTTTCGGTGAAAAAAAAAATTAATTTTTTGGTAAAAATGCATTTCTATTATGTTAATAAAACGTCTGGTAATGTATTTCGATGGTTGGATATTGGCTTTGTATAGTAGTGATCGAGCGTTCGCGAGACTAAGTTCCAGCGTCCCTTCCGAACGGTACGTTGCTACGGAGGTTTTGCACCGTAAGCGCGCGGCCGCTAGCCCGGCCGGCGCCGGCCTTCCGGCTGGCGCTTTCGTATCTATAAGAGAGACGTCGAGCCGGACGGTTCGGTCGGAACAGCGTTGAGCGCGTGGCTATTCTACGGCCTCGGTTGAGAATTCAGTCACCGCTCCTCGAGTCTTAGTGTATTTTACGCTATTTCTCGACTGTTCCTCCGTTCTCGTTCTGGTTTTTTCTCTACACTGCTGCGCCGCGGGTCGCTGTCCTGGACGTAATGACCAAATATCGTGGCAAGGTTCCCCTGAGTCGGGAAGCTGGTGACCTGTGTGTACGTATTCTAACAAAAATTGTTAGATGCGTGTGTGCTTGTACTAACTGAGCATCGATTCATTCAAAAGAGTATAACCGTCTGCTTTCTATAAAAACTTCTGCTTTCGCAGAAGTATCCGATGAGGCGGTAGGAGCGTACTATCTTTGCGTAGTATGTCTTCTGCCGAAAATGTTCTACCGATTGAAAGAATATTCTTACGGTATGTCCAGCGCGACGCACTGGGATACGCGCTTGTTCGTTCAGCGTGAGGTGCGTATACGTGCTTTACCGCTAAGATATTCTAATAAGTCTTTTTACACGAAGACAGCATTATGGAAATGTTCCTTTAGAAGTACGATTCTAAACATTTTATATAAGACTATGAGAAAGAGAGAGAGAGAAGAGAGGAGGTGGAGTTGAGAATTACAAAGTGGCTGCGAGCGGCGTTCGAAGATTATTACTGAACTATGGGTGTATCTCGAACGTCGCTAGGAGATATATTTTATAGATATATCTATCTTAAGAACGAAAAGTCTCGTCGTACGGTGCTTACGTCCCACCTACGACACGAAGAGAACTTAAACGAAATTTATAAGAATTGTTATACGAATAAGATCCCTGGTTGATCCTGCCAGTAGTCATATGCTTGTCTCAAAGATTAAGCCATGCATGTCTCAGTACATGCCGCATTAAGGTGAAACCGCGAATGGCTCATTAAATCAGTTATGGTTTCTTAGATCATACCTACATTTACTTGGATAACTGTGGTAATTCTAGAGCTAATACATGCAAACAGATTCCGACCAGAGATGGTAGGAATGCTTTTATTAGATCAAAACCAATCGGTGGCGGATGGCTCGTCTGTCCGTCCATCGTTTGTTTTGGTGACTCTGAATAACTTTGTGCTGATCGCATGGTCATCTAGCACCGGCGACGCATCTTTCAAATGTCTGCCTTATCAACTGTCGATGGTAGGTTCTGCGCCTACCATGGTTGTAACGGGTAACGGGGAATCAGGGTTCGATTCCGGAGAGGGAGCCTGAGAAACAGCTACCACATCCAAGGAAGGCAGCAGGCGCGCAAATTACCCACTCCCGGCACGGGGAGGTAGTGACGAAAAATAACGATACGGGACTCATCCGAGGCCCCGTAATCGGAATGAGTACACTTTAAATCCTTTAACGAGGACCAATTGGAGGGCAAGTCTGGTGCCAGCAGCCGCGGTAATTCCAGCTCCAATAGCGTATATTAAAGTTGTTGCGGTTAAAAAGCTCGTAGTTGAATCTGTGTGTCACAGTGTCGGTTCACCGCTCGCGGTGTTTAACTGGCATTATGTGGTACGTCCTATCGGTGGGCTTAGCTCCTCGCGGGCGGTCCAACTAATATCCCATCGCGGTGCTCTTCACTGAGTGTCGAGGTGGGCCGATACGTTTACTTTGAACAAATTAGAGTGCTTAAAGCAGGCTACCTTCGCCTGAATACTGTGTGCATGGAATAATGGAATAGGACCTCGGTTCTATTTTGTTGGTTTTCGGAGCCCCGAGGTAATGATTAATAGGGACAGATGGGGGCATTCGTATTGCGACGTTAGAGGTGAAATTCTTGGATCGTCGCAAGACGGACAGAAGCGAAAGCATTTGCCAAAAATGTTTTCATTAATCAAGAACGAAAGTTAGAGGTTCGAAGGCGATCAGATACCGCCCTAGTTCTAACCATAAACGATGCCAGCCAGCGATCCGCCGAAGTTCCTCCGATGACTCGGCGGGCAGCTTCCGGGAAACCAAAGCTTTTGGGTTCCGGGGGAAGTATGGTTGCAAAGCTGAAACTTAAAGGAATTGACGGAAGGGCACCACCAGGAGTGGAGCCTGCGGCTTAATTTGACTCAACACGGGAAACCTCACCAGGCCCGGACACCGGAAGGATTGACAGATTGATAGCTCTTTCTTGATTCGGTGGGTGGTGGTGCATGGCCGTTCTTAGTTGGTGGAGCGATTTGTCTGGTTAATTCCGATAACGAACGAGACTCTAGCCTGCTAAATAGACGTAACTTATGGTATCTCGAAGGCCCCCGGCTTCGGTCGGTGGGTTTTTACTACCAACGTACAAACAAATCTTCTTAGAGGAACAGGCGGCTTCTAGCCGCACGAGATTGAGCAATAACAGGTCTGTGATGCCCTTAGATGTTCTGGGCCGCACGCGCGCTACACTGAAGGAATCAGCGTGTTTTCCCTGGCCGAAAGGCCCGGGTAACCCGCTGAACCTCCTTCGTGCTAGGGATTGGGGCTTGCAATTATTCCCCATGAACGAGGAATTCCCAGTAAGCGCGAGTCATAAGCTCGCGTTGATTACGTCCCTGCCCTTTGTACACACCGCCCGTCGCTACTACCGATTGAATGATTTAGTGAGGTCTTCGGACTGGTGCGCGGCCAATGTGATAAGCATTGCCGATGTTACCGGGAAGATGACCAAACTTGATCATTTAGAGGAAGTAAAAGTCGTAACAAGGTTTCCGTAGGTGAACCTGCGGAAGGATCATTAACGATACGATACCAAAAGAATTTGACTTGAACACATATAAAAACTATGAAATATATATCACAATGGTCGGTAAGGAGCCGTACTCCTCCTGTATCGACGAAAGTATATACGACGTATTAACAAGCTATATACTTTAACAAACGAAAACGCCAGGGAGCTTGGCAACCTCCGTTGGCACGAATAGAAATATTCTTAAGGAGGAGACGACCCTCCAGCTACGGAATTATACGAAGAGAAGGTGGCACTCTCTCTCGATCATCGGGATGAAGAGATATATATATACAAGTATAAAAACGAAATGCGAATGAAACTTATTCGAGGCGCCTGCGTGAGGTCGTAAACAGAAAGACCCGCCGTCTCCGAATAAAACATATAACATATAATATATATATATATGAAATTCTAATAAAAGGGAACTCTAGCTTCGAAAGAGCCAACAAAAGTTAAGGCTCGATATCAAACGAAAAAATTACGATGGAAACCAGGTGTAAAGAGAAATGCAGTCGTGGCGCCTGCGAGAGGCCGTACACAGAAAGACCCGCCGTCACGATCTCGTATTTCGTATTTGCATCGTGGAAACCGTACAAACGAAATATAAAAGTCCATGCAAACTAATAAGAAAATCTCTAAAGTGCCTCGTGTCGGAGTGATCATGCTCGCCTATTCTCTTCTATGTTTCGTGGTCTGTGTTGCGTTTGTTCTCCTCCTAGCAACGGGACATATCGAAGACTCCTCTTTGGGATCGAACGAAGCGTCTAGAACGAGTCGACGAGAGCGAAAGAACTTGTAGCGAGTCGCGCAGAGCGAAAGGATACCGATATACATCTTCGAAGGTTCTCTTCGAAGATCCATGGATACCTTCTGCGTCGACTTCTCTCGTCTCTTTCATCGAAACTCTCGTCGTTCTCGAAACGTGCTTCCTACCCAAAGGGCGTGTGCTCTTCGTATGTCGTTTCGTTCGAAATAACGAAACCACGTGTAACATACTCGTGGATCGGGTAACCTAGAACGAAGACGCATCGCGTGGATGTTGGCCCGCTATGCGACGATGACCGATGATGATGATGATGATGATGATGATGATATGATGATGATGTCGATGTCGACGACGACGACGATGAAGACGATGTGTAGCAACGATTCGTAACTAGTCTAGCCGAAGTTCGTTCAGAGGGGAACGCCGCCGGCTTCGAAGCCTCGATGTCGTGAGTCGGACACCCGTGCCGTCGCTAGAGTTTTTCAAACTCTGCTTCTGGATATTGGGACGAAAGACCGCTCGAGGACGACGACAGCCGTGCGTGCGTATCCCATCGAATTTTTTTTACACCACCTGAACGAGACTAAAGTTTCGTCTAGTTGATCGTCTACCGTCGCATAATGTATATTATATACCGTTCAGAGGGGACCGGCTGTCTATCCTCGTTGTCGTGAGTCGGACACCCGTGCCGTCGCTAGAGTTTTTCAAACTCTGCTTCTGGATATCGGGACGAAAGACCGCGCGAGGACGACGGATGCGAGTCCCATCGAATTTTTGACTTACACACTACCTGAACGAGACTTAAAGTTTCATATTATATACCGTTCAGAGGGGACCGGCTGTCTATCCTCGTTGTCGTGAGTCGGACACCCGTGCCGTCGCTAGAGTTTTTCAAACTCTGCTTCTGGATATCGGGACGAAAGACCGCGCGAGGACGACGGATGCGAGTCCCATCGAATTTTTGACTTACACACTACCTGAACGAGACTTAAAGTTTCATATAATATACCGTTCAGAGGGGACCGGCTGTCTTTCCTCGTTGTCGTGAGTCGGACACCCGTGCCGTCGCTAGAGTTTTTCAAACTCTGCTTCTGGATATCGGGACGAAAGACCGCGCGAGGACGACGGATGCGAGTCCCATCGAATTTTTTATTTACACACTACCTGAACGAGACTTAAAGTTTCATCCAGTTTGTCGTCTATCATCGCATATATAATATACCGTTCAGAGGGGACCGGCTGTCTATCCTCGTTGTCGTGAGTCGGACACCCGTGCCGTCGCTAGAGTTTTTCAAACTCTGCTTCTGGATATCGGGACGAAAGACCGCGCGAGGACGACGGATGCGAGTCCCATCGAATTTTTGACTTACACACTACCTGAACGAGACTTAAAGTTTCATATAATATACCGTTCAGAGGGGACCGGCTGTCTTTCCTCGTTGTCGTGAGTCGGACACCCGTGCCGTCGCTAGAGTTTTTCAAACTCTGCTTCTGGATATCGGGACGAAAGACCGCGCGAGGACGACGGATGCGAGTCCCATCGAATTTTTGATTTACACACTACCTGAACGAGACTTAAAGTTTCATCCAGTTTGTCGTCTATCATCTCATATATAATATACCGTTCAGAGGGGACCGGCTGTCTATCCTCGTTGTCGTGAGTCGGACACCCGTGCCGTCGCTAGAGTTTTTCAAACTCTGCTTCTGGATGTTGGGACGAAAGACCGCGCGAGGACGATGGATGCGTGTCCCATCGAATTTTTGATTTACAAGACACACACTACCTGAACGAGACTAAAGTTTCATCGAGTTTATCATCGCATAACCCGTTCGGAGGGGACCGGCTGTCTATCCTCGTTGTCGTGAGTCGGACACCCGTGCCGTCGCTAGAGTTTTTCAAACTCTGCTTCTGGATATCGGGACGAAAGACCGCGCGAGGACGATGGCTGCGAGTCCCATCGAATTTTTGTTTTTTTTTTTTTTTTTAAAGAAAAAACACCACCCGAACGGAGATGTGTTCTATCTTTCGTCGATTTTTCATGCTTTCAGTCGGTCGCGTGGTCGCCATCCGTTCGGAGGGGATCGCCGGCTTCGAAACCTCGATGTCGTGAGTCGGACACCCGTGCCGTCGCTAGAGTTTTTCAAACTCTGCTTCTGGATATTGGGACGAAAGACCGCTCGAGGCGGACGGCCGCGCGAATCCCATCGAATCTTTACTATCACCCGAACGATGGAGAGATGCACGCGCGCTGTTTCTTGAATAATTGGACGAGAGAGTAGAATCAAACACATATATAACATGGGCTAGCCACCGTGCTTACTCGTTCGCGAGATCGTGTGCTGTACAGAGGATTCAGAATCGGGTGTATATATCCCCGTCGTTTCCTGACGAACGGAGCTTCGATCTCGATGGTTGTTATATATCATAATGTACTTTACGCCCGGCCGGCGAACGCGCGTATCTTCGCGCGTTCGTCGTTTTCTTTTTTTTTCGAACGTTTTTGTGTCGTCAATCCTATGGCGACTTCTGCGCGTTCGATTCCCGTTGGTCGAACGTGACGGAACTCGGCTTCGCTAGAACCGAGAAGAGTACATTTGAGTATTGAACTGTTGTAAATTTATAAAAGATTACCCTGAACGGTGGATCACTTGGCTCGTGGGTCGATGAAGAACGCAGCTAATTGCGCGTCAACGTGTGAACTGCAGGACACATGAACATCGACATTTCGAACGCACATTGCGGTCCACGGATACAATTCCTGGACCACGCCTGGCTGAGGGTTGCTCACGTAAACCTAAGACTGCTTGCGTTGCGTATCGTTACTCTCCGTATCTGTCTCTCTCTGTCCCTTCTTGCCTTAACAACCCGCCGTCGTTCTTCTTTATATAAGAGAACGTTTCAGAGTCGGACGAAGGTACAAGAACGAGGATACGAATAAGAGCGGACGG
>NW_026099466.1:0-5000 GCF_024542735.1 Bombus huntii
TACCCACTCCCGGCACGGGGAGGTAGTGACGAAAAATAACGATACGGGACTCATCCGAGGCCCCGTAATCGGAATGAGTACACTTTAAATCCTTTAACGAGGACCAATTGGAGGGCAAGTCTGGTGCCAGCAGCCGCGGTAATTCCAGCTCCAATAGCGTATATTAAAGTTGTTGCGGTTAAAAAGCTCGTAGTTGAATCTGTGTGTCACAGTGTCGGTTCACCGCTCGCGGTGTTTAACTGGCATTATGTGGTACGTCCTATCGGTGGGCTTAGCTCCTCGCGGGCGGTCCAACTAATATCCCATCGCGGTGCTCTTCACTGAGTGTCGAGGTGGGCCGATACGTTTACTTTGAACAAATTAGAGTGCTTAAAGCAGGCTACCTTCGCCTGAATACTGTGTGCATGGAATAATGGAATAGGACCTCGGTTCTATTTTGTTGGTTTTCGGAGCCCCGAGGTAATGATTAATAGGGACAGATGGGGGCATTCGTATTGCGACGTTAGAGGTGAAATTCTTGGATCGTCGCAAGACGGACAGAAGCGAAAGCATTTGCCAAAAATGTTTTCATTAATCAAGAACGAAAGTTAGAGGTTCGAAGGCGATCAGATACCGCCCTAGTTCTAACCATAAACGATGCCAGCCAGCGATCCGCCGAAGTTCCTCCGATGACTCGGCGGGCAGCTTCCGGGAAACCAAAGCTTTTGGGTTCCGGGGGAAGTATGGTTGCAAAGCTGAAACTTAAAGGAATTGACGGAAGGGCACCACCAGGAGTGGAGCCTGCGGCTTAATTTGACTCAACACGGGAAACCTCACCAGGCCCGGACACCGGAAGGATTGACAGATTGATAGCTCTTTCTTGATTCGGTGGGTGGTGGTGCATGGCCGTTCTTAGTTGGTGGAGCGATTTGTCTGGTTAATTCCGATAACGAACGAGACTCTAGCCTGCTAAATAGACGTAACTTATGGTATCTCGAAGGCCCCCGGCTTCGGTCGGTGGGTTTTTACTACCAACGTACAAACAAATCTTCTTAGAGGAACAGGCGGCTTCTAGCCGCACGAGATTGAGCAATAACAGGTCTGTGATGCCCTTAGATGTTCTGGGCCGCACGCGCGCTACACTGAAGGAATCAGCGTGTTTTCCCTGGCCGAAAGGCCCGGGTAACCCGCTGAACCTCCTTCGTGCTAGGGATTGGGGCTTGCAATTATTCCCCATGAACGAGGAATTCCCAGTAAGCGCGAGTCATAAGCTCGCGTTGATTACGTCCCTGCCCTTTGTACACACCGCCCGTCGCTACTACCGATTGAATGATTTAGTGAGGTCTTCGGACTGGTGCGCGGCCAATGTGATAAGCATTGCCGATGTTACCGGGAAGATGACCAAACTTGATCATTTAGAGGAAGTAAAAGTCGTAACAAGGTTTCCGTAGGTGAACCTGCGGAAGGATCATTAACGATACGATACCAAAAGAATTTGACTTGAACACATATAAAAACTATGAAATATATATCACAATGGTCGGTAAGGAGCCGTACTCCTCCTGTATCGACGAAAGTATATACGACGTATTAACAAGCTATATACTTTAACAAACGAAAACGCCAGGGAGCTTGGCAACCTCCGTTGGCACGAATAGAAATATTCTTAAGGAGGAGACGACCCTCCAGCTACGGAATTATACGAAGAGAAGGTGGCACTCTCTCTCGATCATCGGGATGAAGAGATATATATATACAAGTATAAAAACGAAATGCGAATGAAACTTATTCGAGGCGCCTGCGTGAGGTCGTAAACAGAAAGACCCGCCGTCTCCGAATAAAACATATAACATATAATATATATATATATATATGAAATTCTAATAAAAGGGAACTCTAGCTTCGAAAGAGCCAACAAAAGTTAAGGCTCGATATCAAACGAAAAAATTACGATGGAAACCAGGTGTAAAGAGAAATGCAGTCGTGGCGCCTGCGAGAGGCCGTACACAGAAAGACCCGCCGTCACGATCTCGTATTTCGTATTTGCATCGTGGAAACCGTACAAACGAAATATAAAAGTCCATGCAAACTAATAAGAAAATCTCTAAAGTGCCTCGTGTCGGAGTGATCATGCTCGCCTATTCTCTTCTATGTTTCGTGGTCTGTGTTGCGTTTGTTCTCCTCCTAGCAACGGGACATATCGAAGACTCCTCTTTGGGATCGAACGAAGCGTCTAGAACGAGTCGACGAGAGCGAAAGAACTTGTAGCGAGTCGCGCAGAGCGAAAGGATACCGATATACATCTTCGAAGGTTCTCTTCGAAGATCCATGGATACCTTCTGCGTCGACTTCTCTCGTCTCTTTCATCGAAACTCTCGTCGTTCTCGAAACGTGCTTCCTACCCAAAGGGCGTGTGCTCTTCGTATGTCGTTTCGTTCGAAATAACGAAACCACGTGTAACATACTCGTGGATCGGGTAACCTAGAACGAAGACGCATCGCGTGGATGTTGGCCCGCTATGCGACGATGACCGATGATGATGATGATGATGATGATGATATGATGATGATGTCGATGTCGACGACGACGACGATGAAGACGATGTGTAGCAACGATTCGTAACTAGTCTAGCCGAAGTTCGTTCAGAGGGGAACGCCGCCGGCTTCGAAGCCTCGATGTCGTGAGTCGGACACCCGTGCCGTCGCTAGAGTTTTTCAAACTCTGCTTCTGGATATTGGGACGAAAGACCGCTCGAGGACGACGACAGCCGTGCGTGCGTATCCCATCGAATTTTTTTTACACCACCTGAACGAGACTAAAGTTTCGTCTAGTTGATCGTCTACCGTCGCATAATGTATATTATATACCGTTCAGAGGGGACCGGCTGTCTATCCTCGTTGTCGTGAGTCGGACACCCGTGCCGTCGCTAGAGTTTTTCAAACTCTGCTTCTGGATATCGGGACGAAAGACCGCGCGAGGACGACGGATGCGAGTCCCATCGAATTTTTGACTTACACACTACCTGAACGAGACTTAAAGTTTCATATTATATACCGTTCAGAGGGGACCGGCTGTCTATCCTCGTTGTCGTGAGTCGGACACCCGTGCCGTCGCTAGAGTTTTTCAAACTCTGCTTCTGGATATCGGGACGAAAGACCGCGCGAGGACGACGGATGCGAGTCCCATCGAATTTTTGACTTACACACTACCTGAACGAGACTTAAAGTTTCATATAATATACCGTTCAGAGGGGACCGGCTGTCTTTCCTCGTTGTCGTGAGTCGGACACCCGTGCCGTCGCTAGAGTTTTTCAAACTCTGCTTCTGGATATCGGGACGAAAGACCGCGCGAGGACGACGGATGCGAGTCCCATCGAATTTTTTATTTAAACACTACCTGAACGAGACTTAAAGTTTCATATAATATACCGTTCAGAGGGGACCGGCTGTCTTTCCTCGTTGTCGTGAGTCGGACACCCGTGCCGTCGCTAGAGTTTTTCAAACTCTGCTTCTGGATATCGGGACGAAAGACCGCGCGAGGACGACGGATGCGAGTCCCATCGAATTTTTTATTTAAACACTACCTGAACGAGACTTAAAGTTTCATATAATATACCGTTCAGAGGGGACCGGCTGTCTTTCCTCGTTGTCGTGAGTCGGAGACCCGTGCCGTCGCTAGAGTTTTTCAAACTCTGCTTCTGGATATCGGGACGAAAGACCGCGCGAGGACGACGGATGCGAGTCCCATCGAATTTTTGATTTACACACTACCTGAACGAGACTTAAAGTTTCATCCAGTTTGTCGTCTATCATCTCATATATAATATACCGTTCAGAGGGGACCGGCTGTCTATCCTCGTTGTCGTGAGTCGGACACCCGTGCCGTCGCTAGAGTTTTTCAAACTCTGCTTCTGGATGTTGGGACGAAAGACCGCGCGAGGACGATGGATGCGAGTCCCATCGAATTTTTGATTTACAAGACACACACTACCTGAACGAGACTAAAGTTTCATCGAGTTTATCGTCGCATAACCCGTTCGGAGGGGACCGGCTGTCTATCCTCGTTGTCGTGAGTCGGACACCCGTGCCGTCGCTAGAGTTTTTCAAACTCTGCTTCTGGATATCGGGACGAAAGACCGCGCGAGGACGATGGCTGCGAGTCCCATCGAATTTTTGTTTTTTTTTTTTTTAAAAAAAAAAACACCACCCGAACGGAGATGTGTTCTATCTTTCGTCGATTTTTCATGCTTTCAGTCGGTCGCGTGGTCGCCATCCGTTCGGAGGGGATCGCCGGCTTCGAAACCTCGATGTCGTGAGTCGGACACCCGTGCCGTCGCTAGAGTTTTTCAAACTCTGCTTCTGGATATTGGGACGAAAGACCGCTCGAGGCGGACGGCCGCGCGAATCCCATCGAATCTTTACTATCACCCGAACGATGGAGAGATGCACGCGCGCTGTTTCTTGAATAATTGGACGAGAGAGTAGAATCAAACACATATATAACATGGGCTAGCCACCGTGCTTACTCGTTCGCGAGATCGTGTGCTGTACAGAGGATTCAGAATCGGGTGTATATATCCCCGTCGTTTCCTGACGAACGGAGCTTCGATCTCGATGGTTGTTATATATCATAATGTACTTTACGCCCGGCCGGCGAACGCGCGTATCTTCGCGCGTTCGTCGTTTTCTTTTTTTTTCGAACGTTTTTGTGTCGTCAATCCTATGGCGACTTCTGCGCGTTCGATTCCCGTTGGTCGAACGTGACGGAACTCGGCTTCGCTAGAACCGAGAAGAGTACATTTGAGTATTGAACTGTTGTAAATTTATAAAAGATTACCCTGAACGGTGGATCACTTGGCTCGTGGGTCGATGAAGAACGCAGCTAATTGCGCGTCAACGTGTGAACTGCAGGACACATGAACATCGACATTTCGAACGCACATTGCGGTCCACGGATACAATTCCTGGACCACGCCTGGCTGAGGGTTGCTCACGTAAACCTAAGACTGCTTGCGTTGCGTA
>NW_026099466.1:12500-25000 GCF_024542735.1 Bombus huntii
AAATATTTTTAAACGTTTTTCCGCGTTTTTTCCCGTTTCTTCGCGTTTTTTCCCGTTTTTTCCCGTTTTTTCCCGTTTTCCACGTTTTTTCCCGTTTCACGAGAGAGACGAAAACGAGGAAAATAATCGCGACAAATGCTCGCTCGCTGCGCTCGCTCGGACGAATATAGCCCAACCCAAAACCGATCCCAAGCGTTCGAACGAAGATTTCGATGAAATCGAAGAACGAACGCTAAAGGGATTGGTTTTGGGTTGGGCTACTTTTTTTTTCGAGCGAGCGGAGCGAGCGAGCAACGCGTAAGAGCGTATCGTTGCGTCGCAGGGACTTTGAAATATTCGCCACTGTTCGAACGTTCGAGTCGAAATAACTCGAGAAAAAGCGTTATAACGCATCGAAATTATCAGTGAAATCGTTACGTATCGACGAAATCTAGTCGAAAGTAGCGATTTCACTTTATTTTTTTAAAAAATTTCATCCTCCGGACCAACGTGACCGGGACGTTGGAACTTAGAATTTTTTCGCACCGCTACGAAAGTACCGAAAGTTCAACTCGAAATAACTCGCCAAAAAGCGTTATAACGTATCGAAATTTTGCGTGAAATCGTTACGTTTCGACGAAATCTAGTCGAAAGTAGCGATTTCACTTTATTTTTTTAAAAAATTTCATCCTCCGGACCAACGTGACCGGGACGTTGGAACTTAGAATTTTTTCGCACCGTTACGAAAGTACCGAAAGTTCAACTCGAAATAACTCGCCAAAAAGCGTTATAACGTATCGAAATTTTGCGTGAAATCGTTACGTTTCGACGAAATCTAGTCGAAAGTAGCGATTTCACTTTATTTTTTTAAAAAATTTCATCCTCCGGACCAACGTGACCGGGACGTTGGAACTTAGAATTTTTTCGCACCGTTACGAAAGTACCGAAAGTTCAACTCGAAATAACTCGCTAAAAAGCGTTATAACGTATCGAAATTTTGCGTGAAATCGTTACGTATCGACGAAATCTAGTCGAAAGTAGCGATTTCACTTTATTTTTTTAAAAAATTTCATCCTCCGGACCAACGTGACCGGGACGTTGGAACTTAGAATTTTTTCGCACCGTTACGAAAGTACCGAAAGTTCAACTCGAAATAACTCGCTAAAAAGCGTTATAACGTATCGAAATTTTGCGTGAAATCGTTACGTATCGACGAAATCTAGTCGAAAGTAGCGATTTCACTTTATTTTTTTAAAAAATTTCATCCTCCGGACCAACGTGACCGGGACGTTGGAACTTAGAATTTTTTCGCACCGTTACGAAAGTACCGAAAGTTCAACTCGAAATAACTCGCCAAAAAGCGTTATAACGTATCGAAATTTTGCGTGAAATCGTTACGTTTCGACGAAATCTAGTCGAAAGTAGCGATTTCACTTTATTTTTTTAAAAAATTTCATCCTCCGGACCAACGTGACCGGGACGTTGGAACTTAGAATTTTTTCGCACCGTTACGAAAGTACCGAAAGTTCAACTCGAAATAACTCGCCAAAAAGCGTTATAACGTATCGAAATTTTGCGTGAAATCGTTACGTTTCGACGAAATCTAGTCGAAAGTAGCGATTTCACTTTATTTTTTTAAAAAATTTCATCCTCCGGACCAACGTGACCGGGACGTTGGAACTTAGAATTTTTTCGCCCCGTTACGAAAGTACCGAATGTTCAACTCGAAATAACTCGCCAAAAAGCGTTATAACGTATCGAAATTTTGTGTGAAATCGTTACGTATCGACGAAATCTAGTCGAACGTAACGATTTCACTTTATTTTTTTAAAAAATTTCATCCTCCGGACCAACGTGACCGGGACGTTGGAACTTAGAATTTTTTCGCACCGCTACGAAAAGGCCGAAAGATCCCCTCCAAATAACTCGTTAAAAAGTGTTAGAAGGTACGAATATTTTTCAAGAAATCGTTATAACTCGATAAAATACGTCGGGATTAAGCGTTTATATCGTCGGCAGACGGATATAAAAACGTTTGGACCGACACGACCGGTCGTTGGAACATAGAAAAATTCCGAGCCGGTACGTTGGGACTTAGAAAAATTCCGAGGGCGAAAAAGTTTTTTCGAGTTTATTCGTTAAAAAGCGTTACAAGGTATGAATTTTTTTGCATAAATCGACGTAACTCGACGAAATACGTCGGGATTAATGGTTTATTTCCGTCCGAGAACGATTTTTAAAAACGGACCTATGCGGCCGGTCGTTCGTACTTAGAAAATTTTCGGACCGAACACTCTTTTTCGATTAATTCGTTAAAAAGCGTTATAACGTACGAATATTTTTCAAGAAATCGTTATAACTCGATAAAATACGTCGGGATTAAGCGTTTATATCGTCGGCAGACGGATATAAAAACGTTTGGACCGACACGACCGGTCGTTGGAACATAGAAAAATTCCGAGCCGGTACGTTGGGACTTAGAAAAATTCCGAGGGCGAAAAAGTTTTTTCGAGTTTATTCGTTAAAAAGCGTTACAAGGTATGAATTTTTTTGCATAAATCGACGTAACTCGACGAAATACGTCGGGATTAATGGTTTATTTCCGTCCGAGAACGATTTTTAAAAACGGACCTATGCGGCCGGTCGTTCGTACTTAGAAAATTTTCGGACCGAACACTCTTTTTCGATTAATTCGTTAAAAAGCGTTATAACGTACGAATATTTTTCAAGAAATCGTTATAACTCGATAAAATACGTCGGGATCTAGACGTTATAACTAGAAGAAGTTGTCGAGAGTGCTACAAACGTTGGACCTGTCTTGGAGAGAAGAAAAAATTCCGAGCCGGTACGTTGGGACTTAGAAAAATTCCGAGGGCGAAAAAGTTTTTTTCGAGTTTATTCGTTAAAAAGCGTTACAAGGTATGAATTTTTTTGCATAAATCGACGTAACTCGACGAAATACGTCGGGATTAATGGTTTATTTCCGTCCGAGAACGATTTTTAAAAACGGACCTATGCGGCCGGTCGTTCGTACTTAGAAAATTTTCGGACCGAACACTCTTTTTCGATTAATTCGTTAAAAAGCGTTATAACGTACGAATATTTTTCAAGAAATCGTTATAACTCGATAAAATACGTCGGGATTAAGCGTTTATATCGTCGGCAGACGGATATAAAAACGTTTGGACCGACACGACCGGTCGTTGGAACATAGAAAAATTCCGAGCCGGTACGTTGGGACTTAGAAAAATTCCGAGGGCGAAAAGTTTTTTCGAGTTTATTCGTTAAAAAGCGTTACAAGGTATGAATTTTTTTGCATAAATCGACGTAACTCGACGAAATACGTCGGGATTAATGGTTTATTTTCCGTCCGAGAACGATTTTTAAAAAACGGACCTATGCGGGCCGGTCGTTCGTACTTAGAAAATTTTCGGACCGAACACTCTTTTTCGATTAATTCGTTAAAAAGCGTTATAACGTACGAATATTTTTCAAGAAATCGTTATAACTCGATAAAATACGTCGGGATTAAGCGTTTATATCGTCGGCAGACGGATATAAAAACGTTTGGACCGACACGACCGGTCGTTGGAACATAGAAAAATTCCGAGCCGGTACGTTGGGACTTAGAAAAATTCCGAGCGCGAAAAGTTTTTTCGAGTTTATTCGTTAAAAAGCGTTACAAGGTATGAATTTTTTGCATAAATCGACGTAACTCGACGAAATACGTCGGGATTAATGGTTTATTTCCGTCCGAGAACGATTTTTAAAAACGGACCTATGCGGCCGGTCGTTCGTACTTAGAAAATTTTCGGACCGAACACTCTTTTTCGATTAATTCGTTAAAAAGCGTTATAACGTACGAATATTTTTCAAGAAATCGTTATAACTCGATAAAATACGTCGGGATTAAGCGTTTATATCGTCGGCAGACGGATATAAAAAACGTTTGGACCGACACGACCGGTCGTTGGAACATAGAAAAATTCCGAGCCGGTAACGTTGGGACTTAGAAAAATTCCGAGCGCGAAAAAGTTTTTTCGAGTTTATTCGTTAAAAAGCGTTACAAGGTATGAATTTTTTTGCATAAATCGACGTAACTCGACGAAATACGTCGGGATTAATGGTTTATTTCCGTCCGAGAACGATTTTTAAAAACGGACCTATGCGGCCGGTCGTTCGTAACTTAGAAAATTTTCGGACCGAACACTCTTTTTCGATTAATTCGTTAAAAAGGCGTTATAACGTACGAATATTTTTCAAGAAATCGTTATAACTCGATAAAATACGTCGGGGATTAAGCGTTTATATCGTCGGCAGACGGATATAAAAACGTTTGGACCGACACGACCGGTCGTTGGAACATAGAAAAATTCCGAGCCGGTACGTTGGGACTTAGAAAAATTCCGAGCGCGAAAAAGTTTTTTCGAGTTTATTCGTTAAAAAGCGTTACAAGGTATGAATTTTTTTGCATAAATCGACGTAACTCGACGAAATACGTCGGGATTAATGGTTTATTTCCGTCCGAGAACGATTTTTAAAAACGGACCTATGCGGCCGGTCGTTCGTACTTAGAAAATTTTCGGACCGAACACTCTTTTTCGATTAATTCGTTAAAAAAGCGTTATAACGTACGAATATTTTTCAAGAAATCGTTATAACTCGATAAAATACGTCGGGATTAAGCGTTTATATCGTCGGCAGACGGATATAAAAACGTTTGGACCGACACGACCGGTCGTTGGAACATAGAAAAATTCCGAGCCGGTACGTTGGGACTTAGAAAAATTCCGAGGGCGAAAAGTTTTTTTCGAGTTTATTCGTTAAAAAGCGTTACAAGGTATGAATTTTTTGCATAAATCGACGTAACTCGACGAAATACGTCGGGATTAATGGTTTATTTCCGTCCGAGAACGATTTTTAAAAACGGACCTATGCGGCCGGTCGTTCGTACTTAGAAAATTTTCGGACCGAACACTCTTTTTCGATTAATTCGTTAAAAGCGTTATAACGTACGAATATTTTTCAAGAAATCGTTATAACTCGATAAAATACGTCGGGATTAAGCGTTTATATCGTCGGCAGACGGATATAAAAACGTTTGGACCGACACGACCGGTCGTTGGAACATAGAAAAATTCCGAGCCGGTACGTTGGGACTTAGAAAAATTCCGAGGGCGAAAAAGTTTTTTCGAGTTTATTCGTTAAAAAGCGTTACAAGGTATGAATTTTTTTGCATAAATCGACGTAACTCGACGAAATACGTCGGGATTAATGGTTTATTTCCGTCCGAGAACGATTTTAAAAACGGACCTATGCGCCGGTCGTTCGTACTTAGAAAATTTTCGGACCGAACACTCTTTTTCGATTAATTCGTTAAAAAGCGTTATAACGTACGAATATTTTTCAAGAAAACGTTATAACTCGATAAAATACGTCGGGATTAAGCGTTTATATCGTCGGCAGACGGATATAAAAACGTTTGGACCGACACGACCGGTCGTTGGAACATAGAAAAATTCCGAGCCGGTACGTTGGGACTTAGAAAAATTCCGAGGGCGAAAAAGTTTTTTCGAGTTTATTCGTTTAAAAGCGTTACAAGGTATGAATTTTTTTACGGGAATCGTTCTATCTCTATTAAATACGTCGGGATTAAACATTTTTATCGATTTTTTCAAAAAATTAGCGTTCGTCGAACTGACACGACTGGGATATTTTTCTAATTTTTTCGTTAATTAACGTTACAAGGTATATATTTTTTTGCATATTTCTACTTATTTTAACGTATTGTAATTGATTATAAACTTATTTTTTGTCCGTATTCGATAAAAGAGTATGTTTACTGATGCAATTTTTCGGTGAAAAAAAAAATTAATTTTTTGGTAAAAATGCATTTCTATTATGTTAATAAAACGTCTGGTAATGTATTTCGATGGTTGGATATTGGCTTTGTATAGTAGTGATCGAGCGTTCGCGAGACTAAGTTCCAGCGTCCCTTCCGAACGGTACGTTGCTACGGAGGTTTTGCACCGTAAGCGCGCGGCCGCTAGCCCGGCCGGCGCCGGCCTTCCGGCTGGCGCTTTCGTATCTATAAGAGAGACGTCGAGCCGGACGGTTCGGTCGGAACAGCGTTGAGCGCGTGGCTATTCTACGGCCTCGGTTGAGAATTCAGTCACCGCTCCTCGAGTCTTAGTGTATTTTACGCTATTTCTCGACTGTTCCTCCGTTCTCGTTCTGGTTTTTTCTCTACACTGCTGCGCCGCGGGTCGCTGTCCTGGACGTAATGACCAAATATCGTGGCAAGGTTCCCCTGAGTCGGGAAGCTGGTGACCTGTGTGTACGTATTCTAACAAAAATTGTTAGATGCGTGTGTGCTTGTACTAACTGAGCATCGATTCATTCAAAAGAGTATAACCGTCTGCTTTCTATAAAAACTTCTGCTTTCGCAGAAGTATCCGATGAGGCGGTAGGAGCGTACTATCTTTGCGTAGTATGTCTTCTGCCGAAAATGTTCTACCGATTGAAAGAATATTCTTACGGTATGTCCAGCGCGACGCACTGGGATACGCGCTTGTTCGTTCAGCGTGAGGTGCGTATACGTGCTTTACCGCTAAGATATTCTAATAAGTCTTTTTACACGAAGACAGCATTATGGAAATGTTCCTTTAGAAGTACGATTCTAAACATTTTATATAAGACTATGAGAGAGAGAGAGAGAGAGAAGAGAGGAGGTGGAGTTGAGAATTACAAAGTGGCTGCGAGCGGCGTTCGAAGATTATTACTGAACTATGGGTGTATCTCGAACGTCGCTAGGAGATATATTTTATAGATATATCTATCTTAAGAACGAAAAGTCTCGTCGTACGGTGCTTACGTCCCACCTACGACACGAAGAGAACTTAAACGAAATTTATAAGAATTGTTATACGAATAAGATCCCTGGTTGATCCTGCCAGTAGTCATATGCTTGTCTCAAAGATTAAGCCATGCATGTCTCAGTACATGCCGCATTAAGGTGAAACCGCGAATGGCTCATTAAATCAGTTATGGTTTCTTAGATCATACCTACATTTACTTGGATAACTGTGGTAATTCTAGAGCTAATACATGCAAACAGATTCCGACCAGAGATGGTAGGAATGCTTTTATTAGATCAAAACCAATCGGTGGCGGATGGCTCGTCTGTCCGTCCATCGTTTGTTTTGGTGACTCTGAATAACTTTGTGCTGATCGCATGGTCATCTAGCACCGGCGACGCATCTTTCAAATGTCTGCCTTATCAACTGTCGATGGTAGGTTCTGCGCCTACCATGGTTGTAACGGGTAACGGGGAATCAGGGTTCGATTCCGGAGAGGGAGCCTGAGAAACAGCTACCACATCCAAGGAAGGCAGCAGGCGCGCAAATTACCCACTCCCGGCACGGGGAGGTAGTGACGAAAAATAACGATACGGGACTCATCCGAGGCCCCGTAATCGGAATGAGTACACTTTAAATCCTTTAACGAGGACCAATTGGAGGGCAAGTCTGGTGCCAGCAGCCGCGGTAATTCCAGCTCCAATAGCGTATATTAAAGTTGTTGCGGTTAAAAAGCTCGTAGTTGAATCTGTGTGTCACAGTGTCGGTTCACCGCTCGCGGTGTTTAACTGGCATTATGTGGTACGTCCTATCGGTGGGCTTAGCTCCTCGCGGGCGGTCCAACTAATATCCCATCGCGGTGCTCTTCACTGAGTGTCGAGGTGGGCCGATACGTTTACTTTGAACAAATTAGAGTGCTTAAAGCAGGCTACCTTCGCCTGAATACTGTGTGCATGGAATAATGGAATAGGACCTCGGTTCTATTTTGTTGGTTTTCGGAGCCCCGAGGTAATGATTAATAGGGACAGATGGGGGCATTCGTATTGCGACGTTAGAGGTGAAATTCTTGGATCGTCGCAAGACGGACAGAAGCGAAAGCATTTGCCAAAAATGTTTTCATTAATCAAGAACGAAAGTTAGAGGTTCGAAGGCGATCAGATACCGCCCTAGTTCTAACCATAAACGATGCCAGCCAGCGATCCGCCGAAGTTCCTCCGATGACTCGGCGGGCAGCTTCCGGGAAACCAAAGCTTTTGGGTTCCGGGGGAAGTATGGTTGCAAAGCTGAAACTTAAAGGAATTGACGGAAGGGCACCACCAGGAGTGGAGCCTGCGGCTTAATTTGACTCAACACGGGAAACCTCACCAGGCCCGGACACCGGAAGGATTGACAGATTGATAGCTCTTTCTTGATTCGGTGGGTGGTGGTGCATGGCCGTTCTTAGTTGGTGGAGCGATTTGTCTGGTTAATTCCGATAACGAACGAGACTCTAGCCTGCTAAATAGACGTAACTTATGGTATCTCGAAGGCCCCCGGCTTCGGTCGGTGGGTTTTTACTACCAACGTACAAACAAATCTTCTTAGAGGAACAGGCGGCTTCTAGCCGCACGAGATTGAGCAATAACAGGTCTGTGATGCCCTTAGATGTTCTGGGCCGCACGCGCGCTACACTGAAGGAATCAGCGTGTTTTCCCTGGCCGAAAGGCCCGGGTAACCCGCTGAACCTCCTTCGTGCTAGGGATTGGGGCTTGCAATTATTCCCCATGAACGAGGAATTCCCAGTAAGCGCGAGTCATAAGCTCGCGTTGATTACGTCCCTGCCCTTTGTACACACCGCCCGTCGCTACTACCGATTGAATGATTTAGTGAGGTCTTCGGACTGGTGCGCGGCCAATGTGATAAGCATTGCCGATGTTACCGGGAAGATGACCAAACTTGATCATTTAGAGGAAGTAAAAGTCGTAACAAGGTTTCCGTAGGTGAACCTGCGGAAGGATCATTAACGATACGATACCAAAAGAATTTGACTTGAACACATATAAAAACTATGAAATATATATCACAATGGTCGGTAAGGAGCCGTACTCCTCCTGTATCGACGAAAGTATATACGACGTATTAACAAGCTATATACTTTAACAAACGAAAACGCCAGGGAGCTTGGCAACCTCCGTTGGCACGAATAGAAATATTCTTAAGGAGGAGACGACCCTCCAGCTACGGAATTATACGAAGAGAAGGTGGCACTCTCTCTCGATCATCGGGATGAAGAGATATATATATACAAGTATAAAAACGAAATGCGAATGAAACTTATTCGAGGCGCCTGCGTGAGGTCGTAAACAGAAAGACCCGCCGTCTCCGAATAAAACATATAACATATAATATATATATATATATATGAAATTCTAATAAAAGGGAACTCTAGCTTCGAAAGAGCCAACAAAAGTTAAGGCTCGATATCAAACGAAAAAATTACGATGGAAACCAGGTGTAAAGAGAAATGCAGTCGTGGCGCCTGCGAGAGGCCGTACACAGAAAGACCCGCCGTCACGATCTCGTATTTCGTATTTGCATCGTGGAAACCGTACAAACGAAATATAAAAGTCCATGCAAACTAATAAGAAAATCTCTAAAGTGCCTCGTGTCGGAGTGATCATGCTCGCCTATTCTCTTCTATGTTTCGTGGTCTGTGTTGCGTTTGTTCTCCTCCTAGCAACGGGACATATCGAAGACTCCTCTTTGGGATCGAACGAAGCGTCTAGAACGAGTCGACGAGAGCGAAAGAACTTGTAGCGAGTCGCGCAGAGCGAAAGGATACCGATATACATCTTCGAAGGTTCTCTTCGAAGATCCATGGATACCTTCTGCGTCGACTTCTCTCGTCTCTTTCATCGAAACTCTCGTCGTTCTCGAAACGTGCTTCCTACCCAAAGGGCGTGTGCTCTTCGTATGTCGTTTCGTTCGAAATAACGAAACCACGTGTAACATACTCGTGGATCGGGTAACCTAGAACGAAGACGCATCGCGTGGATGTTGGCCCGCTATGCGACGATGACCGATGATGATGATGATGATGATGATGATATGATGATGATGTCGATGTCGACGACGACGACGATGAAGACGATGTGTAGCAACGATTCGTAACTAGTCTAGCCGAAGTTCGTTCAGAGGGGAACGCCGCCGGCTTCGAAGCCTCGATGTCGTGAGTCGGACACCCGTGCCGTCGCTAGAGTTTTTCAAACTCTGCTTCTGGATATTGGGACGAAAGACCGCTCGAGGACGACGACAGCCGTGCGTGCGTATCCCATCGAATTTTTTTTACACCACCTGAACGAGACTAAAGTTTCGTCTAGTTGATCGTCTACCGTCGCATAATGTATATTATATACCGTTCAGAGGGGACCGGCTGTCTATCCTCGTTGTCGTGAGTCGGACACCCGTGCCGTCGCTAGAGTTTTTCAAACTCTGCTTCTGGATATCGGGACGAAAGACCGCGCGAGGACGACGGATGCGAGTCCCATCGAATTTTTGACTTACACACTACCTGAACGAGACTTAAAGTTTCATATTATATACCGTTCAGAGGGGACCGGCTGTCTATCCTCGTTGTCGTGAGTCGGACACCCGTGCCGTCGCTAGAGTTTTTCAAACTCTGCTTCTGGATATCGGGACGAAAGACCGCGCGAGGACGACGGATGCGAGTCCCATCGAATTTTTGACTTACACACTACCTGAACGAGACTTAAAGTTTCATATAATATACCGTTCAGAGGGGACCGGCTGTCTTTCCTCGTTGTCGTGAGTCGGACACCCGTGCCGTCGCTAGAGTTTTTCAAACTCTGCTTCTGGATATCGGGACGAAAGACCGCGCGAGGACGACGGATGCGAGTCCCATCGAATTTTTTATTTAAACACTACCTGAACGAGACTTAAAGTTTCATATAATATACCGTTCAGAGGGGACCGGCTGTCTTTCCTCGTTGTCGTGAGTCGGACACCCGTGCCGTCGCTAGAGTTTTTCAAACTCTGCTTCTGGATATCGGGACGAAAGACCGCGCGAGGACGACGGATGCGAGTCCCATCGAATTTTTTATTTAAACACTACCTGAACGAGACTTAAAGTTTCATATAATATACCGTTCAGAGGGGACCGGCTGTCTTTCCTCGTTGTCGTGAGTCGGAGACCCGTGCCGTCGCTAGAGTTTTTCAAACTCTGCTTCTGGATATCGGGACGAAAGACCGCGCGAGGACGACGGATGCGAGTCCCATCGAATTTTTGATTTACACACTACCTGAACGAGACTTAAAGTTTCATCCAGTTTGTCGTCTATCATCTCATATAATATACCGTTCAGAGGGGACCGGCTGTCTATCCTCGTTGTCGTGAGTCGGACACCCGTGCCGTCGCTAGAGTTTTTCAAACTCTGCTTCTGGATGTTGGGACGAAAGACCGCGCGAGGACGATGGATGCGAGTCCCATCGAATTTTTGATTTACAAGACACACACTACCTGAACGAGACTAAAGTTTCATCGAGTTTATCGTCGCATAACCCGTTCGGAGGGGACCGGCTGTCTATCCTCGTTGTCGTGAGTCGGACACCCGTGCCGTCGCTAGAGTTTTTCAAACTCTGCTTCTGGATATCGGGACGAAAGACCGCGCGAGGACGATGGCTGCGAGTCCCATCGAATTTTTGTTTTTTTTTTTTTTAAAAAAAAAAACACCACCCGAACGGAGATGTGTTCTATCTTTCGTCGATTTTTCATGCTTTCAGTCGGTCGCGTGGTCGCCATCCGTTCGGAGGGGATCGCCGGCTTCGAAACCTCGATGTCGTGAGTCGGACACCCGTGCCGTCGCTAGAGTTTTTCAAACTCTGCTTCTGGATATTGGGACGAAAGACCGCTCGAGGCGGACGGCCGCGCGAATCCCATCGAATCTTTACTATCACCCGAACGATGGAGAGATGCACGCGCGCTGTTTCTTGAATAATTGGACGAGAGAGTAGAATCAAACACATATATAACATGGGCTAGCCACCGTGCTTACTCGTTCGCGAGATCGTGTGCTGTACAGAGGATTCAGAATCGGGTGTATATATCCCCGTCGTTTCCTGACGAACGGAGCTTCGATCTCGATGGTTGTTATATATCATAATGTACTTTACGCCCGGCCGGCGAACGCGCGTATCTTCGCGCGTTCGTCGTTTTCTTTTTTTTTCGAACGTTTTTGTGTCGTCAATCCTATGGCGACTTCTGCGCGTTCGATTCCCGTTGGTCGAACGTGACGGAACTCGGCTTCGCTAGAACCGAGAAGAGTACATTTGAGTATTGAACTGTTGTAAATTTATAAAAGATTACCCTGAACGGTGGATCACTTGGCTCGTGGGTCGATGAAGAACGCAGCTAATTGCGCGTCAACGTGTGAACTGCAGGACACATGAACATCGACATTTCGAACGCACATTGCGGTCCACGGATACAATTCCTGGACCACGCCTGGCTGAGGGTTGCTCACGTAAACCTAAGACTGCTTGCGTTGCGTATCGTTACTCTCCGTATCTGTCTCTCTCTGTCCCTTCTTGCCTTAACAACCCGCCGTCGTTCTTCTTTATATAAGAGAACGTTTCAGAGTCGGACGAAGGTACAAGAACGAGGATACG
>NW_026099466.1:32500-39914 GCF_024542735.1 Bombus huntii
AGGAAAATAATCGCGACAAATGCTCGCTCGCTGCGCTCGCTCGGACGAATATAGCCCAACCCAAAACCGATCCCAAGCGTTCGAACGAAGATTTCGATGAAATCGAAGAACGAACGCTAAAGGGATTGGTTTTGGGTTGGGCTACTTTTTTTTTCGAGCGAGCGGAGCGAGCGAGCAACGCGTAAGAGCGTATCGTTGCGTCGCAGGGACTTTGAAATATTCGCCACTGTTCGAACGTTCGAGTCGAAATAACTCGAGAAAAAGCGTTATAACGCATCGAAATTATCAGTGAAATCGTTACGTATCGACGAAATCTAGTCGAAAGTAGCGATTTCACTTTATTTTTTTAAAAAATTTCATCCTCCGGACCAACGTGACCGGGACGTTGGAACTTAGAATTTTTTCGCACCGCTACGAAAGTACCGAAAGTTCAACTCGAAATAACTCGCCAAAAAGCGTTATAACGTATCGAAATTTTGCGTGAAATCGTTACGTTTCGACGAAATCTAGTCGAAAGTAGCGATTTCACTTTATTTTTTTAAAAAATTTCATCCTCCGGACCAACGTGACCGGGACGTTGGAACTTAGAATTTTTTCGCACCGTTACGAAAGTACCGAAAGTTCAACTCGAAATAACTCGCCAAAAAGCGTTATAACGTATCGAAATTTTGCGTGAAATCGTTACGTTTCGACGAAATCTAGTCGAAAGTAGCGATTTCACTTTATTTTTTTAAAAAATTTCATCCTCCGGACCAACGTGACCGGGACGTTGGAACTTAGAATTTTTTCGCACCGTTACGAAAGTACCGAAAGTTCAACTCGAAATAACTCGCTAAAAAGCGTTATAACGTATCGAAATTTTGCGTGAAATCGTTACGTATCGACGAAATCTAGTCGAAAGTAGCGATTTCACTTTATTTTTTTAAAAAATTTCATCCTCCGGACCAACGTGACCGGGACGTTGGAACTTAGAATTTTTTCGCACCGTTACGAAAGTACCGAAAGTTCAACTCGAAATAACTCGCCAAAAAGCGTTATAACGTATCGAAATTTTGCGTGAAATCGTTACGTTTCGACGAAATCTAGTCGAAAGTAGCGATTTCACTTTATTTTTTTAAAAAATTTCATCCTCCGGACCAACGTGACCGGGACGTTGGAACTTAGAATTTTTTCGCACCGTTACGAAAGTACCGAAAGTTCAACTCGAAATAACTCGCCAAAAAGCGTTATAACGTATCGAAATTTTGCGTGAAATCGTTACGTTTCGACGAAATCTAGTCGAAAGTAGCGATTTCACTTTATTTTTTTAAAAAATTTCATCCTCCGGACCAACGTGACCGGGACGTTGGAACTTAGAATTTTTTCGCCCCGTTACGAAAGTACCGAATGTTCAACTCGAAATAACTCGCCAAAAAGCGTTATAACGTATCGAAATTTTGTGTGAAATCGTTACGTATCGACGAAATCTAGTCGAACGTAACGATTTCACTTTATTTTTTTAAAAAATTTCATCCTCCGGACCAACGTGACCGGGACGTTGGAACTTAGAATTTTTTCGCACCGCTACGAAAAGGCCGAAAGATCCCCTCCAAATAACTCGTTAAAAAGTGTTAGAAGGTACGAATATTTTTCAAGAAATCGTTATAACTCGATAAAATACGTCGGGATTAAGCGTTTATATCGTCGGCAGACGGATATAAAAACGTTTGGACCGACACGACCGGTCGTTGGAACATAGAAAAATTCCGAGCCGGTACGTTGGGACTTAGAAAAATTCCGAGGGCGAAAAAGTTTTTTCGAGTTTATTCGTTAAAAAGCGTTACAAGGTATGAATTTTTTTGCATAAATCGACGTAACTCGACGAAATACGTCGGGATTAATGGTTTATTTCCGTCCGAGAACGATTTTTAAAAACGGACCTATCGCGGCCGGTCGTTCGTACTTAGAAAATTTTCGGACCGAACACTCTTTTTCGATTAATTCGTTAAAAAGCGTTATAACGTACGAATATTTTTCAAGAAATCGTTATAACTCGATAAAATACGTCGGGATTAAGCGTTTATATCGTCGGCAGACGGATATAAAAACGTTTGGACCGACACGACCGTCGTTGGAACATAGAAAAATTCCGAGCCGGTACGTTGGGACTTAGAAAAAATTCCGAGGGCGAAAAAGTTTTTTCGAGTTTATTCGTTAAAAAGCGTTACAAGGTATGAATTTTTTTGCATAAATCGACGTAACTCGACGAAATACGTCGGGATTAATGGTTTATTTCCGTCCGAGAACGATTTTTAAAAACGGACCTATGCGGCCGGTCGTTCGTACTTAGAAAATTTTCGGACCGAACACTCTTTTTCGATTAATTCGTTAAAAAGCGTTATAACGTACGAATATTTTTCAAGAAATCGTTATAACTCGATAAAATACGTCGGGATTAAGCGTTTATATCGTCGGCAGACGGATATAAAAACGTTTGGACCGACACGACCGGTCGTTGGAACATAGAAAAATTCCGAGCCGGTACGTTGGGACTTAGAAAAATTCCGAGGGCGAAAAAGTTTTTTCGAGTTTATTCGTTTATAAAGCGTTACAAGGTATGAATTTTTTTACGGGAATCGTTCTATCTCTATTAAATACGTCGGGATTAAACATTTTTATCGATTTTTTCAAAAAATTAGCGTTCGTCGAACTGACACGACTGGGATATTTTTCTAATTTTTTCGTTAATTAACGTTACAAGGTATATATTTTTTTGCATATTTCTACTTATTTTAACGTATTGTAATTGATTATAAACTTATTTTTTGTCCGTATTCGATAAAAGAGTATGTTTACTGATGCAATTTTTCGGTGAAAAAAAAAATTAATTTTTTGGTAAAAATGCATTTCTATTATGTTAATAAAACGTCTGGTAATGTATTTCGATGGTTGGATATTGGCTTTGTATAGTAGTGATCGAGCGTTCGCGAGACTAAGTTCCAGCGTCCCTTCCGAACGGTACGTTGCTACGGAGGTTTTGCACCGTAAGCGCGCGGCCGCTAGCCCGGCCGGCGCCGGCCTTCCGGCTGGCGCTTTCGTATCTATAAGAGAGACGTCGAGCCGGACGGTTCGGTCGGAACAGCGTTGAGCGCGTGGCTATTCTACGGCCTCGGTTGAGAATTCAGTCACCGCTCCTCGAGTCTTAGTGTATTTTACGCTATTTCTCGACTGTTCCTCCGTTCTCGTTCTGGTTTTTTCTCTACACTGCTGCGCCGCGGGTCGCTGTCCTGGACGTAATGACCAAATATCGTGGCAAGGTTCCCCTGAGTCGGGAAGCTGGTGACCTGTGTGTACGTATTCTAACAAAAATTGTTAGATGCGTGTGTGCTTGTACTAACTGAGCATCGATTCATTCAAAAGAGTATAACCGTCTGCTTTCTATAAAAACTTCTGCTTTCGCAGAAGTATCCGATGAGGCGGTAGGAGCGTACTATCTTTGCGTAGTATGTCTTCTGCCGAAAATGTTCTACCGATTGAAAGAATATTCTTACGGTATGTCCAGCGCGACGCACTGGGATACGCGCTTGTTCGTTCAGCGTGAGGTGCGTATACGTGCTTTACCGCTAAGATATTCTAATAAGTCTTTTTACACGAAGACAGCATTATGGAAATGTTCCTTTAGAAGTACGATTCTAAACATTTTATATAAGACTATGAGAGAGAGAGAGAGAGAGAAGAGAGGAGGTGGAGTTGAGAATTACAAAGTGGCTGCGAGCGGCGTTCGAAGATTATTACTGAACTATGGGTGTATCTCGAACGTCGCTAGGAGATATATTTTATAGATATATCTATCTTAAGAACGAAAAGTCTCGTCGTACGGTGCTTACGTCCCACCTACGACACGAAGAGAACTTAAACGAAATTTATAAGAATTGTTATACGAATAAGATCCCTGGTTGATCCTGCCAGTAGTCATATGCTTGTCTCAAAGATTAAGCCATGCATGTCTCAGTACATGCCGCATTAAGGTGAAACCGCGAATGGCTCATTAAATCAGTTATGGTTTCTTAGATCATACCTACATTTACTTGGATAACTGTGGTAATTCTAGAGCTAATACATGCAAACAGATTCCGACCAGAGATGGTAGGAATGCTTTTATTAGATCAAAACCAATCGGTGGCGGATGGCTCGTCTGTCCGTCCATCGTTTGTTTTGGTGACTCTGAATAACTTTGTGCTGATCGCATGGTCATCTAGCACCGGCGACGCATCTTTCAAATGTCTGCCTTATCAACTGTCGATGGTAGGTTCTGCGCCTACCATGGTTGTAACGGGTAACGGGGAATCAGGGTTCGATTCCGGAGAGGGAGCCTGAGAAACAGCTACCACATCCAAGGAAGGCAGCAGGCGCGCAAATTACCCACTCCCGGCACGGGGAGGTAGTGACGAAAAATAACGATACGGGACTCATCCGAGGCCCCGTAATCGGAATGAGTACACTTTAAATCCTTTAACGAGGACCAATTGGAGGGCAAGTCTGGTGCCAGCAGCCGCGGTAATTCCAGCTCCAATAGCGTATATTAAAGTTGTTGCGGTTAAAAAGCTCGTAGTTGAATCTGTGTGTCACAGTGTCGGTTCACCGCTCGCGGTGTTTAACTGGCATTATGTGGTACGTCCTATCGGTGGGCTTAGCTCCTCGCGGGCGGTCCAACTAATATCCCATCGCGGTGCTCTTCACTGAGTGTCGAGGTGGGCCGATACGTTTACTTTGAACAAATTAGAGTGCTTAAAGCAGGCTACCTTCGCCTGAATACTGTGTGCATGGAATAATGGAATAGGACCTCGGTTCTATTTTGTTGGTTTTCGGAGCCCCGAGGTAATGATTAATAGGGACAGATGGGGGCATTCGTATTGCGACGTTAGAGGTGAAATTCTTGGATCGTCGCAAGACGGACAGAAGCGAAAGCATTTGCCAAAAATGTTTTCATTAATCAAGAACGAAAGTTAGAGGTTCGAAGGCGATCAGATACCGCCCTAGTTCTAACCATAAACGATGCCAGCCAGCGATCCGCCGAAGTTCCTCCGATGACTCGGCGGGCAGCTTCCGGGAAACCAAAGCTTTTGGGTTCCGGGGGAAGTATGGTTGCAAAGCTGAAACTTAAAGGAATTGACGGAAGGGCACCACCAGGAGTGGAGCCTGCGGCTTAATTTGACTCAACACGGGAAACCTCACCAGGCCCGGACACCGGAAGGATTGACAGATTGATAGCTCTTTCTTGATTCGGTGGGTGGTGGTGCATGGCCGTTCTTAGTTGGTGGAGCGATTTGTCTGGTTAATTCCGATAACGAACGAGACTCTAGCCTGCTAAATAGACGTAACTTATGGTATCTCGAAGGCCCCCGGCTTCGGTCGGTGGGTTTTTACTACCAACGTACAAACAAATCTTCTTAGAGGAACAGGCGGCTTCTAGCCGCACGAGATTGAGCAATAACAGGTCTGTGATGCCCTTAGATGTTCTGGGCCGCACGCGCGCTACACTGAAGGAATCAGCGTGTTTTCCCTGGCCGAAAGGCCCGGGTAACCCGCTGAACCTCCTTCGTGCTAGGGATTGGGGCTTGCAATTATTCCCCATGAACGAGGAATTCCCAGTAAGCGCGAGTCATAAGCTCGCGTTGATTACGTCCCTGCCCTTTGTACACACACCGCCCGTCGCTACTACCGATTGAATGATTTAGTGAGGTCTTCGGACTGGTGCGCGGCCAATGTGATAAGCATTGCCGATGTTACCGGGAAGATGACCAAACTTGATCATTTAGAGGAAGTAAAAGTCGTAACAAGGTTTCCGTAGGTGAACCTGCGGAAGGATCATTAACGATACGATACCAAAAGAATTTGACTTGAACACATATAAAAACTATGAAATATATATCACAATGGTCGGTAAGGAGCCGTACTCCTCCTGTATCGACGAAAGTATATACGACGTATTAACAAGCTATATACTTTAACAAACGAAAACGCCAGGGAGCTTGGCAACCTCCGTTGGCACGAATAGAAATATTCTTAAGGAGGAGACGACCCTCCAGCTACGGAATTATACGAAGAGAAGGTGGCACTCTCTCTCGATCATCGGGATGAAGAGATATATATATACAAGTATAAAAACGAAATGCGAATGAAACTTATTCGAGGCGCCTGCGTGAGGTCGTAAACAGAAAGACCCGCCGTCTCCGAATAAAACATATAACATATAATATATATATATATATATGAAATTCTAATAAAAGGGAACTCTAGCTTCGAAAGAGCCAACAAAAGTTAAGGCTCGATATCAAACGAAAAAATTACGATGGAAACCAGGTGTAAAGAGAAATGCAGTCGTGGCGCCTGCGAGAGGCCGTACACAGAAAGACCCGCCGTCACGATCTCGTATTTCGTATTTGCATCGTGGAAACCGTACAAACGAAATATAAAAGTCCATGCAAACTAATAAGAAAATCTCTAAAGTGCCTCGTGTCGGAGTGATCATGCTCGCCTATTCTCTTCTATGTTTCGTGGTCTGTGTTGCGTTTGTTCTCCTCCTAGCAACGGGACATATCGAAGACTCCTCTTTGGGATCGAACGAAGCGTCTAGAACGAGTCGACGAGAGCGAAAGAACTTGTAGCGAGTCGCGCAGAGCGAAAGGATACCGATATACATCTTCGAAGGTTCTCTTCGAAGATCCATGGATACCTTCTGCGTCGACTTCTCTCGTCTCTTTCATCGAAACTCTCGTCGTTCTCGAAACGTGCTTCCTACCCAAAGGGCGTGTGCTCTTCGTATGTCGTTTCGTTCGAAATAACGAAACCACGTGTAACATACTCGTGGATCGGGTAACCTAGAACGAAGACGCATCGCGTGGATGTTGGCCCGCTATGCGACGATGACCGATGATGATGATGATGATGATGATGATATGATGATGATGTCGATGTCGACGACGACGACGATGAAGACGATGTGTAGCAACGATTCGTAACTAGTCTAGCCGAAGTTCGTTCAGAGGGGAACGCCGCCGGCTTCGAAGCCTCGATGTCGTGAGTCGGACACCCGTGCCGTCGCTAGAGTTTTTCAAACTCTGCTTCTGGATATTGGGACGAAAGACCGCTCGAGGACGACGACAGCCGTGCGTGCGTATCCCATCGAATTTTTTTTACACCACCTGAACGAGACTAAAGTTTCGTCTAGTTGATCGTCTACCGTCGCATAATGTATATTATATACCGTTCAGAGGGGACCGGCTGTCTATCCTCGTTGTCGTGAGTCGGACACCCGTGCCGTCGCTAGAGTTTTTCAAACTCTGCTTCTGGATATCGGGACGAAAGACCGCGCGAGGACGACGGATGCGAGTCCCATCGAATTTTTGACTTACACACTACCTGAACGAGACTT
>NW_026099467.1:0-12500 GCF_024542735.1 Bombus huntii
CGCCGCTGGGACTTTGTCTCCTGCGGTTAAAAAAAATAATTTCGCTACGTACGGCCGATGGTCGTGCGTAGCGATTTTTTTTTCCTTTAAATCAAACAACGAGACGCACGAATAGAAAGCGATACGCCGCTGGGACATTGTCTCGTGCGAGCATAAAGCAATACGCCGCTGGACTTAGTCGCGTACAAACTGAAAGCAATACGCCGCTGGACTTAGTCGCGTGCGAGCATAAAGCAATACGCCGCTGGACTTAGTCGCGTGCGAGTAAAAAGCAATACGCCGCTGGACTTAGTCGCGTACAAACAGAAAGCAATACGCCGCTGGACTTAGTCGCGTGCGAGCATAAAGCAATACGCCGCTGGGACTTTGTCTCCTGCGGTTAAAAAAAATAATTTCGCTACGTACGGCCGATGGTCGTGCGTAGCGATTTTTTTTTCCTTTAAATCAAACAACGAGACGCACGAATAGAAAGCGATACGCCGCTGGGACTTTGTCTCGTGCGAGTAAAAAGCAATACGCCGCTGGACTTAGTCGCGTACAAACAGAAAGCAATACGCCGCTGGACTTAGTCGCGTACAAACAGAAAGCAATACGCCGCTGGACTTAGCCGCGTGCGAGCATAAAGCAATACGCCGCTGGACTTAGTCGCGTACAAACTGAAAGCAATACGCCGCTGGACTTAGTCGCGTGCGAGCATAAAGCAATACGCCGCTGGACTTAGCCGCTCGTGCTACCGCTGCGCGCGCACCTCCGAATCAGCGGGTATGCGCCGGAGTAGGTAACACTCTCTTAAGGTACGCCGTTCTGCGCAGCTCGTATTGCGCGCGCGCGCGCGCGCTTTTTCAAATATTTTTAAACGTTTTTCCGCGTTTTTTCCCGTTTCTTCGCGTTTTTTCCCGTTTTTTCCCGTTTTTTCCCGTTTTCCACGTTTTTTCCCGTTTCACGAGAGAGACGAAAACGAGGAAAATAATCGCGACAAATGCTCGCTCGCTGCGCTCGCTCGGACGAATATAGCCCAACCCAAAACCGATCCCAAGCGTTCGAACGAAGATTTCGATGAAATCGAAGAACGAACGCTAAAGGGATTGGTTTTGGGTTGGGCTACTTTTTTTTTCGAGCGAGCGGAGCGAGCGAGCAACGCGTAAGAGCGTATCGTTGCGTCGCAGGGACTTTGAAATATTCGCCACTGTTCGAACGTTCGAGTCGAAATAACTCGAGAAAAAGCGTTATAACGCATCGAAATTATCAGTGAAATCGTTACGTATCGACGAAATCTAGTCGAAAGTAGCGATTTCACTTTATTTTTTTAAAAAATTTCATCCTCCGGACCAACGTGACCGGGACGTTGGAACTTAGAATTTTTTCGCACCGCTACGAAAGTACCGAAAGTTCAACTCGAAATAACTCGCCAAAAAGCGTTATAACGTATCGAAATTTTGCGTGAAATCGTTACGTTTCGACGAAATCTAGTCGAAAGTAGCGATTTCACTTTATTTTTTAAAAAATTTCATCCTCCGGACCAACGTGACCGGGACGTTGGAACTTAGAATTTTTTCGCACCGTTACGAAAGTACCGAAAGTTCAACTCGAAATAACTCGCCAAAAAGCGTTATAACGTATCGAAATTTTGCGTGAAATCGTTACGTTTCGACGAAATCTAGTCGAAAGTAGCGATTTCACTTTATTTTTTTAAAAAATTTCATCCTCCGGACCAACGTGACCGGGACGTTGGAACTTAGAATTTTTTCGCACCGTTACGAAAGTACCGAAAGTTCAACTCGAAATAACTCGCCAAAAAGCGTTATAACGTATCGAAATTTTGCGTGAAATCGTTACGTTTCGACGAAATCTAGTCGAAAGTAGCGATTTCACTTTATTTTTTAAAAAATTTCATCCTCCGGACCAACGTGACCGGGACGTTGGAACTTAGAATTTTTTCGCACCGTTACGAAAGTACCGAAAGTTCAACTCGAAATAACTCGCTAAAAAGCGTTATAACGTATCGAAATTTTGCGTGAAATCGTTACGTATCGACGAAATCTAGTCGAAAGTAGCGATTTCACTTTATTTTTTAAAAAATTTCATCCTCCGGACCAACGTGACCGGGACGTTGGAACTTAGAATTTTTCGCACCGTTACGAAAGTACCGAAAGTTCAACTCGAAATAACTCGCTAAAAAGCGTTATAACGTATCGAAATTTTGCGTGAAATCGTTACGTATCGACGAAATCTAGTCGAAAGTAGCGATTTCACTTTATTTTTTAAAAAATTTCATCCTCCGGACCAACGTGACCGGGACGTTGGAACTTAGAATTTTTTCGCACCGTTACGAAAGTACCGAAAGTTCAACTCGAAATAACTCGCCAAAAAGCGTTATAACGTATCGAAATTTTGCGTGAAATCGTTACGTTTCGACGAAATCTAGTCGAAAGTAGCGATTTCACTTTATTTTTTTAAAAAATTTCATCCTCCGGACCAACGTGACCGGGACGTTGGAACTTAGAATTTTTTCGCACCGTTACGAAAGTACCGAAAGTTCAACTCGAAATAACTCGCCAAAAAGCGTTATAACGTATCGAAATTTTGCGTGAAATCGTTACGTTTCGACGAAATCTAGTCGAAAGTAGCGATTTCACTTTATTTTTTTAAAAAATTTCATCCTCCGGACCAACGTGACCGGGACGTTGGAACTTAGAATTTTTTCGCCCCGTTACGAAAGTACCGAATGTTCAACTCGAAATAACTCGCCAAAAAGCGTTATAACGTATCGAAATTTTGTGTGAAATCGTTACGTATCGACGAAATCTAGTCGAACGTAACGATTTCACTTTATTTTTTTAAAAAATTTCATCCTCCGGACCAACGTGACCGGGACGTTGGAACTTAGAATTTTTTCGCACCGCTACGAAAAGGCCGAAAGATCCCCTCCAAATAACTCGTTAAAAAGTGTTAGAAGGTACGAATATTTTTCAAGAAATCGTTATAACTCGATAAAATACGTCGGGATTAAGCGTTTATATCGTCGGCAGACGGATATAAAAACGTTTGGACCGACACGACCGGTCGTTGGAACATAGAAAAATTCCGAGCCGGTACGTTGGGACTTAGAAAAATTCCGAGCGCGAAAAAGTTTTTTCGAGTTTATTCGTTAAAAAGCGTTACAAGGTATGAATTTTTTTGCATAAATCGACGTAACTCGACGAAATACGTCGGGATTAATGGTTTATTTCCGTCCGAGAACGATTTTTAAAAACGGACCTATGCGGCCGGTCGTTCGTACTTAGAAAATTTTCGGACCGAACACTCTTTTTCGATTAATTCGTTAAAAAGCGTTATAACGTACGAATATTTTTCAAGAAATCGTTATAACTCGATAAAATACGTCGGGATTAAGCGTTTATATCGTCGGCAGACGGATATAAAAACGTTTGGACCGACACGACCGGTCGTTGGAACATAGAAAAATTCCGAGCCGGTACGTTGGGACTTAGAAAAATTCCGAGCGCGAAAAAGTTTTTTCGAGTTTATTCGTTAAAAAGCGTTACAAGGTATGAATTTTTTTGCATAAATCGACGTAACTCGACGAAATACGTCGGGATTAATGGTTTATTTCCGTCCGAGAACGATTTTTAAAAACGGACCTATGCGGCCGGTCGTTCGTACTTAGAAAATTTTCGGACCGAACACTCTTTTTCGATTAATTCGTTAAAAAGCGTTATAACGTACGAATATTTTTCAAGAAATCGTTATAACTCGATAAAATACGTCGGGATTAAGCGTTTATATCGTCGGCAGACGGATATAAAAACGTTTGGACCGACACGACCGGTCGTTGGAACATAGAAAAATTCCGAGCCGGTACGTTGGGACTTAGAAAAATTCCGAGGGCGAAAAAGTTTTTTCGAGTTTATTCGTTAAAAAGCGTTACAAGGTATGAATTTTTTTGCATAAATCGACGTAACTCGACGAAATACGTCGGGATTAATGGTTTATTTCCGTCCGAGAACGATTTTTAAAAACGGACCTATGCGGCCGGTCGTTCGTACTTAGAAAATTTTCGGACCGAACACTCTTTTTCGATTAATTCGTTAAAAAGCGTTATAACGTACGAATATTTTTCAAGAAATCGTTATAACTCGATAAAATACGTCGGGATTAAGCGTTTATATCGTCGGCAGACGGATATAAAAACGTTTGGACCGACACGACCGGTCGTTGGAACATAGAAAAATTCCGAGCCGGTACGTTGGGACTTAGAAAAATTCCGAGGGCGAAAAAGTTTTTTCGAGTTTATTCGTTAAAAAGCGTTACAAGGTATGAATTTTTTTGCATAAATCGACGTAACTCGACGAAATACGTCGGGATTAATGGTTTATTTCCGTCCGAGAACGATTTTTAAAAACGGACCTATGCGGCCGGTCGTTCGTACTTAGAAAATTTTCGGACCGAACACTCTTTTTCGATTAATTCGTTAAAAAGCGTTATAACGTACGAATATTTTTCAAGAAATCGTTATAACTCGATAAAATACGTCGGGATTAAGCGTTTATATCGTCGGCAGACGGATATAAAAACGTTTGGACCGACACGACCGGTCGTTGGAACATAGAAAAATTCCGAGCCGGTACGTTGGGACTTAGAAAAATTCCGAGGGCGAAAAAGTTTTTTCGAGTTTATTCGTTAAAAAGCGTTACAAGGTATGAATTTTTTTGCATAAATCGACGTAACTCGACGAAATACGTCGGGATTAATGGTTTATTTCCGTCCGAGAACGATTTTTAAAAACGGACCTATGCGGCCGGTCGTTCGTACTTAGAAAATTTTCGGACCGAACACTCTTTTTCGATTAATTCGTTAAAAAGCGTTATAACGTACGAATATTTTTCAAGAAATCGTTATAACTCGATAAAATACGTCGGGATTAAGCGTTTATATCGTCGGCAGACGGATATAAAAACGTTTGGACCGACACGACCGGTCGTTGGAACATAGAAAAATTCCGAGCCGGTACGTTGGGACTTAGAAAAATTCCGAGGGCGAAAAAGTTTTTTCGAGTTTATTCGTTAAAAAGCGTTACAAGGTATGAATTTTTTTGCATAAATCGACGTAACTCGACGAAATACGTCGGGATTAATGGTTTATTTCCGTCCGAGAACGATTTTTAAAAACGGACCTATGCGGCCGGTCGTTCGTACTTAGAAAATTTTCGGACCGAACACTCTTTTTCGATTAATTCGTTAAAAAGCGTTATAACGTACGAATATTTTTCAAGAAATCGTTATAACTCGATAAAATACGTCGGGATTAAGCGTTTATATCGTCGGCAGACGGATATAAAAACGTTTGGACCGACACGACCGGTCGTTGGAACATAGAAAAATTCCGAGCCGGTACGTTGGGACTTAGAAAAATTCCGAGGGCGAAAAAGTTTTTTCGAGTTTATTCGTTTAAAAGCGTTACAAGGTATGAATTTTTTTACGGGAATCGTTCTATCTCTATTAAATACGTCGGGATTAAACATTTTTATCGATTTTTTCAAAAAATTAGCGTTCGTCGAACTGACACGACTGGGATATTTTTCTAATTTTTTCGTTAATTAACGTTACAAGGTATATATTTTTTTGCATATTTCTACTTATTTTAACGTATTGTAATTGATTATAAACTTATTTTTTGTCCGTATTCGATAAAAGAGTATGTTTACTGATGCAATTTTTCGGTGAAAAAAAAAATTAATTTTTTGGTAAAAATGCATTTCTATTATGTTAATAAAACGTCTGGTAATGTATTTCGATGGTTGGATATTGGCTTTGTATAGTAGTGATCGAGCGTTCGCGAGACTAAGTTCCAGCGTCCCTTCCGAACGGTACGTTGCTACGGAGGTTTTGCACCGTAAGCGCGCGGCCGCTAGCCCGGCCGGCGCCGGCCTTCCGGCTGGCGCTTTCGTATCTATAAGAGAGACGTCGAGCCGGACGGTTCGGTCGGAACAGCGTTGAGCGCGTGGCTATTCTACGGCCTCGGTTGAGAATTCAGTCACCGCTCCTCGAGTCTTAGTGTATTTTACGCTATTTCTCGACTGTTCCTCCGTTCTCGTTCTGGTTTTTTCTCTACACTGCTGCGCCGCGGGTCGCTGTCCTGGACGTAATGACCAAATATCGTGGCAAGGTTCCCCTGAGTCGGGAAGCTGGTGACCTGTGTGTACGTATTCTAACAAAAATTGTTAGATGCGTGTGTGCTTGTACTAACTGAGCATCGATTCATTCAAAAGAGTATAACCGTCTGCTTTCTATAAAAACTTCTGCTTTCGCAGAAGTATCCGATGAGGCGGTAGGAGCGTACTATCTTTGCGTAGTATGTCTTCTGCCGAAAATGTTCTACCGATTGAAAGAATATTCTTACGGTATGTCCAGCGCGACGCACTGGGATACGCGCTTGTTCGTTCAGCGTGAGGTGCGTATACGTGCTTTACCGCTAAGATATTCTAATAAGTCTTTTTACACGAAGACAGCATTATGGAAATGTTCCTTTAGAAGTACGATTCTAAACATTTTATATAAGACTATGAGAGAGAGAGAGAGAGAGAAGAGAGGAGGTGGAGTTGAGAATTACAAAGTGGCTGCGAGCGGCGTTCGAAGATTATTACTGAACTATGGGTGTATCTCGAACGTCGCTAGGAGATATATTTTATAGATATATCTATCTTAAGAACGAAAAGTCTCGTCGTACGGTGCTTACGTCCCACCTACGACACGAAGAGAACTTAAACGAAATTTATAAGAATTGTTATACGAATAAGATCCCTGGTTGATCCTGCCAGTAGTCATATGCTTGTCTCAAAGATTAAGCCATGCATGTCTCAGTACATGCCGCATTAAGGTGAAACCGCGAATGGCTCATTAAATCAGTTATGGTTTCTTAGATCATACCTACATTTACTTGGATAACTGTGGTAATTCTAGAGCTAATACATGCAAACAGATTCCGACCAGAGATGGTAGGAATGCTTTTATTAGATCAAAACCAATCGGTGGCGGATGGCTCGTCTGTCCGTCCATCGTTTGTTTTGGTGACTCTGAATAACTTTGTGCTGATCGCATGGTCATCTAGCACCGGCGACGCATCTTTCAAATGTCTGCCTTATCAACTGTCGATGGTAGGTTCTGCGCCTACCATGGTTGTAACGGGTAACGGGGAATCAGGGTTCGATTCCGGAGAGGGAGCCTGAGAAACAGCTACCACATCCAAGGAAGGCAGCAGGCGCGCAAATTACCCACTCCCGGCACGGGGAGGTAGTGACGAAAAATAACGATACGGGACTCATCCGAGGCCCCGTAATCGGAATGAGTACACTTTAAATCCTTTAACGAGGACCAATTGGAGGGCAAGTCTGGTGCCAGCAGCCGCGGTAATTCCAGCTCCAATAGCGTATATTAAAGTTGTTGCGGTTAAAAAGCTCGTAGTTGAATCTGTGTGTCACAGTGTCGGTTCACCGCTCGCGGTGTTTAACTGGCATTATGTGGTACGTCCTATCGGTGGGCTTAGCTCCTCGCGGGCGGTCCAACTAATATCCCATCGCGGTGCTCTTCACTGAGTGTCGAGGTGGGCCGATACGTTTACTTTGAACAAATTAGAGTGCTTAAAGCAGGCTACCTTCGCCTGAATACTGTGTGCATGGAATAATGGAATAGGACCTCGGTTCTATTTTGTTGGTTTTCGGAGCCCCGAGGTAATGATTAATAGGGACAGATGGGGGCATTCGTATTGCGACGTTAGAGGTGAAATTCTTGGATCGTCGCAAGACGGACAGAAGCGAAAGCATTTGCCAAAAATGTTTTCATTAATCAAGAACGAAAGTTAGAGGTTCGAAGGCGATCAGATACCGCCCTAGTTCTAACCATAAACGATGCCAGCCAGCGATCCGCCGAAGTTCCTCCGATGACTCGGCGGGCAGCTTCCGGGAAACCAAAGCTTTTGGGTTCCGGGGGAAGTATGGTTGCAAAGCTGAAACTTAAAGGAATTGACGGAAGGGCACCACCAGGAGTGGAGCCTGCGGCTTAATTTGACTCAACACGGGAAACCTCACCAGGCCCGGACACCGGAAGGATTGACAGATTGATAGCTCTTTCTTGATTCGGTGGGTGGTGGTGCATGGCCGTTCTTAGTTGGTGGAGCGATTTGTCTGGTTAATTCCGATAACGAACGAGACTCTAGCCTGCTAAATAGACGTAACTTATGGTATCTCGAAGGCCCCCGGCTTCGGTCGGTGGGTTTTTACTACCAACGTACAAACAAATCTTCTTAGAGGAACAGGCGGCTTCTAGCCGCACGAGATTGAGCAATAACAGGTCTGTGATGCCCTTAGATGTTCTGGGCCGCACGCGCGCTACACTGAAGGAATCAGCGTGTTTTCCCTGGCCGAAAGGCCCGGGTAACCCGCTGAACCTCCTTCGTGCTAGGGATTGGGGCTTGCAATTATTCCCCATGAACGAGGAATTCCCAGTAAGCGCGAGTCATAAGCTCGCGTTGATTACGTCCCTGCCCTTTGTACACACCGCCCGTCGCTACTACCGATTGAATGATTTAGTGAGGTCTTCGGACTGGTGCGCGGCCAATGTGATAAGCATTGCCGATGTTACCGGGAAGATGACCAAACTTGATCATTTAGAGGAAGTAAAAGTCGTAACAAGGTTTCCGTAGGTGAACCTGCGGAAGGATCATTAACGATACGATACCAAAAGAATTTGACTTGAACACATATAAAAACTATGAAATATATATCACAATGGTCGGTAAGGAGCCGTACTCCTCCTGTATCGACGAAAGTATATACGACGTATTAACAAGCTATATACTTTAACAAACGAAAACGCCAGGGAGCTTGGCAACCTCCGTTGGCACGAATAGAAATATTCTTAAGGAGGAGACGACCCTCCAGCTACGGAATTATACGAAGAGAAGGTGGCACTCTCTCTCGATCATCGGGATGAAGAGATATATATATACAAGTATAAAAACGAAATGCGAATGAAACTTATTCGAGGCGCCTGCGTGAGGTCGTAAACAGAAAGACCCGCCGTCTCCGAATAAAACATATAACATATAATATATATATATATATATGAAATTCTAATAAAAGGGAACTCTAGCTTCGAAAGAGCCAACAAAAGTTAAGGCTCGATATCAAACGAAAAAATTACGATGGAAACCAGGTGTAAAGAGAAATGCAGTCGTGGCGCCTGCGAGAGGCCGTACACAGAAAGACCCGCCGTCACGATCTCGTATTTCGTATTTGCATCGTGGAAACCGTACAAACGAAATATAAAAGTCCATGCAAACTAATAAGAAAATCTCTAAAGTGCCTCGTGTCGGAGTGATCATGCTCGCCTATTCTCTTCTATGTTTCGTGGTCTGTGTTGCGTTTGTTCTCCTCCTAGCAACGGGACATATCGAAGACTCCTCTTTGGGATCGAACGAAGCGTCTAGAACGAGTCGACGAGAGCGAAAGAACTTGTAGCGAGTCGCGCAGAGCGAAAGGATACCGATATACATCTTCGAAGGTTCTCTTCGAAGATCCATGGATACCTTCTGCGTCGACTTCTCTCGTCTCTTTCATCGAAACTCTCGTCGTTCTCGAAACGTGCTTCCTACCCAAAGGGCGTGTGCTCTTCGTATGTCGTTTCGTTCGAAATAACGAAACCACGTGTAACATACTCGTGGATCGGGTAACCTAGAACGAAGACGCATCGCGTGGATGTTGGCCCGCTATGCGACGATGACCGATGATGATGATGATGATGATGATGATATGATGATGATGTCGATGTCGACGACGACGACGATGAAGACGATGTGTAGCAACGATTCGTAACTAGTCTAGCCGAAGTTCGTTCAGAGGGGAACGCCGCCGGCTTCGAAGCCTCGATGTCGTGAGTCGGACACCCGTGCCGTCGCTAGAGTTTTTCAAACTCTGCTTCTGGATATTGGGACGAAAGACCGCTCGAGGACGACGACAGCCGTGCGTGCGTATCCCATCGAATTTTTTTTACACCACCTGAACGAGACTAAAGTTTCGTCTAGTTGATCGTCTACCGTCGCATAATGTATATTATATACCGTTCAGAGGGGACCGGCTGTCTATCCTCGTTGTCGTGAGTCGGACACCCGTGCCGTCGCTAGAGTTTTTCAAACTCTGCTTCTGGATATCGGGACGAAAGACCGCGCGAGGACGACGGATGCGAGTCCCATCGAATTTTTGACTTACACACTACCTGAACGAGACTTAAAGTTTCATATTATATACCGTTCAGAGGGGACCGGCTGTCTATCCTCGTTGTCGTGAGTCGGACACCCGTGCCGTCGCTAGAGTTTTTCAAACTCTGCTTCTGGATATCGGGACGAAAGACCGCGCGAGGACGACGGATGCGAGTCCCATCGAATTTTTGACTTACACACTACCTGAACGAGACTTAAAGTTTCATATAATATACCGTTCAGAGGGGACCGGCTGTCTTTCCTCGTTGTCGTGAGTCGGACACCCGTGCCGTCGCTAGAGTTTTTCAAACTCTGCTTCTGGATATCGGGACGAAAGACCGCGCGAGGACGACGGATGCGAGTCCCATCGAATTTTTTATTTAAACACTACCTGAACGAGACTTAAAGTTTCATATAATATACCGTTCAGAGGGGACCGGCTGTCTTTCCTCGTTGTCGTGAGTCGGACACCCGTGCCGTCGCTAGAGTTTTTCAAACTCTGCTTCTGGATATCGGGACGAAAGACCGCGCGAGGACGACGGATGCGAGTCCCATCGAATTTTTTATTTAAACACTACCTGAACGAGACTTAAAGTTTCATATAATATACCGTTCAGAGGGGACCGGCTGTCTTTCCTCGTTGTCGTGAGTCGGAGACCCGTGCCGTCGCTAGAGTTTTTCAAACTCTGCTTCTGGATATCGGGACGAAAGACCGCGCGAGGACGACGGATGCGAGTCCCATCGAATTTTTGATTTACACACTACCTGAACGAGACTTAAAGTTTCATCCAGTTTGTCGTCTATCATCTCATATATAATATACCGTTCAGAGGGGACCGGCTGTCTATCCTCGTTGTCGTGAGTCGGACACCCGTGCCGTCGCTAGAGTTTTTCAAACTCTGCTTCTGGATGTTGGGACGAAAGACCGCGCGAGGACGATGGATGCGAGTCCCATCGAATTTTTGATTTACAAGACACACACTACCTGAACGAGACTAAAGTTTCATCGAGTTTATCGTCGCATAACCCGTTCGGAGGGGACCGGCTGTCTATCCTCGTTGTCGTGAGTCGGACACCCGTGCCGTCGCTAGAGTTTTTCAAACTCTGCTTCTGGATATCGGGACGAAAGACCGCGCGAGGACGATGGCTGCGAGTCCCATCGAATTTTTGTTTTTTTTTTTTTTAAAAAAAAAAACACCACCCGAACGGAGATGTGTTCTATCTTTCGTCGATTTTTCATGCTTTCAGTCGGTCGCGTGGTCGCCATCCGTTCGGAGGGGATCGCCGGCTTCGAAACCTCGATGTCGTGAGTCGGACACCCGTGCCGTCGCTAGAGTTTTTCAAACTCTGCTTCTGGATATTGGGACGAAAGACCGCTCGAGGCGGACGGCCGCGCGAATCCCATCGAATCTTTACTATCACCCGAACGATGGAGAGATGCACGCGCGCTGTTTCTTGAATAATTGGACGAGAGAGTAGAATCAAACACATATATAACATGGGCTAGCCACCGTGCTTACTCGTTCGCGAGATCGTGTGCTGTACAGAGGATTCAGAATCGGGTGTATATATCCCCGTCGTTTCCTGACGAACGGAGCTTCGATCTCGATGGTTGTTATATATCATAATGTACTTTACGCCCGGCCGGCGAACGCGCGTATCTTCGCGCGTTCGTCGTTTTCTTTTTTTTTCGAACGTTTTTGTGTCGTCAATCCTATGGCGACTTCTGCGCGTTCGATTCCCGTTGGTCGAACGTGACGGAACTCGGCTTCGCTAGAACCGAGAAGAGTACATTTGAGTATTGAACTGTTGTAAATTTATAAAAGATTACCCTGAACGGTGGATCACTTGGCTCGTGGGTCGATGAAGAACGCAGCTAATTGCGCGTCAACGTGTGAACTGCAGGACACATGAACATCGACATTTCGAACGCACATTGCGGTCCACGGATACAATTCCTGGACCACGCCTGGCTGAGGGTTGCTCACGTAAACCTAAGACTGCTTGCGTTGCGTATCGTTACTCTCCGTATCTGTCTCTCTCTGTCCCTTCTTGCCTTAACAACCCGCCGTCGTTCTTCTTTATATAAGAGAACGTTTCAGAGTCGGACGAAGGTACAAGAACGAGGATACGAATAAGAGCGGACGGAGAGAACATACGCGACGTACGAGCGATTGTTGGACGCTCGTCGGCGTTCGTCGCGGTCGTGCAGAGACCGTGCAAGTCGTACGCATGCTCGATATATAATC
>NW_026099467.1:17500-22500 GCF_024542735.1 Bombus huntii
CAAAGTGACACATCAAGACACAGCAAAAAAGCAGCCAGTTTTGAAACACAGAGAAGTGCTAGTGCAAGTGATCGACTAGTGCCGTCATTACGCCTTCGGACTTAGAGCCCAGGCGCGTAAAACAATACGCCGCTGGGACTTTGTCCCGCGCGAGTAGATAAATAAAAGCAATACGCCGCCGGACTTAGTGCCCGCGCGTGAGGAAATAATAGTGCGGTGCAAGTGCGAGTGCTTGTCTAGTGCCGCCGTTACGCCTTCGGACTTGGTGTCTGTGCGCGTAAAACAATACGCCGCTAAGACTTAGTGTCTGGACGCGTAAAGCAATACGCCGCTGGGACTTAGTGTCTGTGCGCGTAAACAATACGCCGCTGGGACTTGGTCTGCGAGCGTAAAGCAATACGCCGCTGGGACTTTGTCTCATGCGGTAAAGCAATACGCCGCCGGACTTAGTGCCCGCGCGTGAGGAAAATAATAGTGCGGTGCAAGTGCGAGTGCCTGGCTAGTGCCGCCGTTACGCCTTCGGACTTGGTGTCTGTGCGCGTAAAACAATACGCCGCTAGGACTTAGTGTCTGGACGCGTAAAACAATACGCCGCTGGGACTTAGCGTCTGTGCGCGTAAAACAATACGCCGCTGGGACTTAGTGTCTGGACGCGTAAAGCAATACGCCGCTGGGACTTAGTGTCTGTGCGCGTAAAACAATACGCCGCTGGGACTTAGTCTGCGAGCGTAAAGCAATACGCCGCTGGAACTTTGTCTCGTGCGGTAAAACCAATACGCTGCCGGACTTAGTGTCCGCGCGCGAGGAAAATAATAGTGCGGTGCAAGTGCGAGTGCCTGTCTAGTGCCGCCGTTACGCCTTCGGACTTAGTGCCTGTGCGCGTAAAACAATACGCCGCTAGGACTTAGTTTCTGGACGCGTAAAACAATACGCCGCTGGGACTTAGTGCCTGTGCGCGTAAAACAATACGCCGCTGGGACTTAGTGTCTGTGCGCGTAAAACAATACGCCGCTGGGACTTAGTCTGCGAGCGTAAAGCAATACGCCGCTGGGACTTCGTCTCGTGCGGTAAAAGCAATACGCCGCCGGACTTGGTGCCTGCGCGCGAGGAAATAATAGTTCAGTGCGAGCACAAGTGCGTGACTAGTGTCGCCGCTGCGCCATCGGACTTAGTGTCTGAGCGCGCAAAACAATACGCCGCTGGGACTTAGTGTCTGTGCGCGTAAAACAATACGTCGCCGGATCTTAGTGTCTGTGCGCGTAAAATAATACGCCGTTGGGACTTAGCCGCGCAAATCCACCTTACCACCGGTGGAATAAGATACCGACGGGGGAATAAGTTACCGACGCCGGGACAGGTTACCGACGGTGAGACAGTTAACCAGCGGTGGGTCTTACCGACGGTGGGCCTTACCGACGGTGGGACTTACTGACGACGGCGGTAGCGGAAGCGCCGACGTTCCGAAGATAAAAGGTTAAAAGAAAGAAAAGAAAGATCAGAATGGCTACGAAGGGTCAATCCCCAATTGCTACCAAAGCAAGAGTGGTTCTCCAACCACTGAAAACGCAAAAGGTGGAGGGGAAAAGCCCGCTGCAGGAGAAAAGAAAGCGAACAGAGGAGAAAGAAAAAGGAGAAGAGGCGAAGCAGCAGCAATCGCCCGTAGCAGCAGACGAACCCCGTGCCGTGCCCGACTTAAGAGCACAGGCAGGGGAAATAGAGAAGGGCGTGTTAGCCTTCTGTTTGGATCCAAACAAGAAAGTAAATAAGGAGCAAACCGCAACTATCATGCGGTACTTCCGGGACATGAGAGGGATAGTGGAAGAGCTCCTACTCCACAATAGCTACCTCACCGGGAAGCTGGATCAGAGCACCGGTGCGGTAAAGAAAGAAATGGCGATACTGAGTGCCGTCAACAAGACGCTGCAAACCAGCAAGCGGCTTGAAACGGCAGTAAAGACAAGGATGGAGCCAAAACTGCCCTCCTACGCGGAAAAAGTCAAGATGAGGAACAGCATAGTGGGACAAATCTCAGTCAAACCACCTACAAACGCGGTGATAATCCGACCGGAGTCTTCCGACTCCGAGATAAAGACGAGCGAGGAAGCACGGGAGGCAGTCTTCACGCTGGTGAACCCACGTAAGAGGGGTATCCAGATCACCGCAGTGAAGAAGATCAGCGGAAACGGGCTAGTAGTGGAAACAGCGAACCCCGAAGGCCTAAAAGCGTTCACGGAGAACGCCAAGCTAAAGGAGGCCGGCCTAAAAACCAGCACACCGCAGAGGAGGTTGCCCCGGGTAATATTGTACGATGTACCGCGGGAAATGCCGGAGAAGGAAATAACGGGCTGTATCAAGAAGCAGAACCAGGAGCGGCTAACAGATGAAGACGTCGCAGCCATTAAATTCTGCTTCAGAACAGGCCGCAAGGACTCCCAGGAAACTAACTGGGTACTGGAAGTACCCCCCCAGGTAAGAGATAAATTATTAACCGGCAAGATATTCATCTCGTGGAATGCTTGCCGGGTTCGGGATTACATAGCCGTCAGCCGCTGTTACAAGTGCCAAGGCTACGGGCACGTGGCAAAATACTGCCGCTTGGGCTACGAAATCTGCGCACACTGCGCAGAAAGCGGACATGGCACTAAAGAGTGCACGAACAAAAACAAGAACGCCGGCTGCGTTAACTGCAAGAAGGCAGGGAAAAAAGGCGATCACGCGGCCTCTAACGTAGACTGCCCTATGTACAAAAAGGCGCTGGAAATAAGTATTGCACGGACGACCTATGAATAAAGCCCCAAACAAGAATGGAAGAGGACATGGGGGTAGAAGGGGTATAAGGATCCTGCAGCACAATATGCAGCGTTCCAAAACCGTCCCCCACGAAATCAGGACGCAGATGGAGGCTGATGGCGACGAAATCTTGCTAATGCAAGAGCCATACAGCATTGACGGAAAAATACCCGGACTCGGAACAGGAATTTCGATCGCCTGTCGAGGATCGAAGGGCGACCCACCAATGGCCGCAATAGGAGTTAAATCGAAGGAGCTAACGCCGCTCGAAATCGCCGGACTATGTACAACGCACTGCGCTTGCGTACAAGTAAGCGACGGAGAGACGGAGATATACTTCGTCAGCCAGTACTTTCCGCCGACCGAGAACATCGAAGTCGGCCTCGAACAATTAGATAAAGTACTGAACAGGCTAAGAGGAAAGAAGGCCATCATTGGCCTGGACTCCAACGCCAAGTCTCCGCTGTGGTGCAGTAAGGACATCGACGACAGAGGTGAGGCCCTGGAGGCTATCATTGCACAATATAACCTCCACATCCTCAACAAACCGGGACAGGCGTTCACATTCGAAACGACTAGAGGGCGATCGAACATAGACTTGACCATGACGACTCCGGAAGCAATACCGCTCGTGAGGGAATGGAAAGTACACGAGGACGGAACCTCCAGTGATCATAGAATACTGGAGACGCGTCTCGATTTTAACAAAGGGAGCACTCCACCGCAGCTTCAGGAAAGGAGATACAATACTCGGCACGCCAACTGGGAGGTTTTCCAAAGAGTGATCATAGAGGAGAAGAAGACACTCCGGGAGAAAACCCTCCGGCAGCCGAGCGAGGTTGAACGAATGGCCGAGCAGATGCAGGAAGTTCTCATAAGAGCCTGCGATGCCGCCATCCCGAGGAAGAAATGGTATCACAGATCGGTGCCGTGGTGGACGCCTGAGCTCACACGAGCAAAGAGGGGAGTCTACCGGGCAAGGAGAAAATACCAGGGGACCAGGGACCCCGCAACGAGGGAGCAGGAGAAGCTGCGGTACAGGGAGGTTAGGAAAGAGTACGTAAGGGCAATCACCAAGGCCAAGATACGTAGCTGGAGGGACTTTGTAACAAAGGAGGGCAACGCAGAACCCTGGGGCATCGCCTATCGAACGGCTACGGGCAAGCTGAGAAGGGAAGAAACAGTGTCGACCCTGCGGACGCCACAAGGAGAAACCTCCAACTGGCGAATGACCGCGGCGGCGATGCTGTCCGCCCTACTACCCGACGACGAGGAAGAAACGGACACGCCGGAGCAGACAGCGATCAGACAAGAAAGTACAACCCCTCCGAACGTCGAGGACACCCCAGAGTTCCGCTACGAGGAACTCAGCGGCGCCGTAAAACGACTAACGAAGGGGAAATGTCCTGGACCCGACCTAGTCGAGGCCGAGGTGATTCAGCGCGCCTGGGGTGGAATCCATCAGGAACTCCTCAGGCTCATGAACAGCTGCCTCACCTGGGGAGTCTTCCCAAAGGTTTGGAAACTGGGGAACGTCATCACTATCCCGAAGGGACCAGAACGGGATAAGAGTAGCCCGAAGTCCTACAGGCCGATTTGCCTACTATCGATGGTGGGCAAGCTGCTGGAAAGACTGATGGCTACTAGGATGGCAACGATGTTCCACGACCACGCCTTAACCTCGGACAGGCAGTACGGATTCCGACCCGGAAGATCTACGGTGGACGCGATCGCAAAATTCCGCGAGATAGTCGAGCGAATGAGCGAGGAAAAGTACGTACTCGCAATCGCACTCGACATATCAGGAGCATTTGACAACGTGTGGTGGCCCAACGTGCTCCACGAGTTGAAGAGAAGAGACTGCCCCGCCAACCTATATCGACTGACGAGGAGCTACTTTTCGGACAGAGCCGTGCGAATCGCGGGGAAAAATGACGCGGTCAGCAAACCCGTCACGAAGGGATGCCCGCAGGGGTCGGTACTGGGTCCAAGCTTTTGGAACCTAATATTCGACGACCTGCTAGCCGAACTCACGGCAAGCGCGACAGAGGGTGAACCGATCGCGTACGCGGATGACATAGTGATCCTGATCGCAGGGAACGCGAGGACCGAACTGCAAGAAAAGGGACAGAACATAGTCACACGCGCTGCTACTTGGTGCGCCAGAAAGAAACTCACGCTGTCGGCAGAGAAAACAGAGATGTTACTCA
>NW_026099467.1:27500-39811 GCF_024542735.1 Bombus huntii
CGAAAGTACCGAAAGTTCAACTCGAAATAACTCGCTAAAAAGCGTTATAACGTATCGAAATTTTGCGTGAAATCGTTACGTTTCGACGAAATCTAGTCGAAAGTAGCGATTTCACTTTATTTTTTTAAAAAATTTCATCCTCCGGACCAACGTGACCGGGACGTTGGAACTTAGAATTTTTTCGCCCCGTTACGAAAGTACCGAAAGTTCAACTCGAAATAACTCGCTAAAAAGCGTTATAACGTATCGAAATTTTGCGTGAAATCGTTACGTTTCGACGAAATCTAGTCGAAAGTAGCGATTTCACTTTATTTTTTTAAAAAATTTCATCCTCCGGACCAACGTGACCGGGACGTTGGAACTTAGAATTTTTTCGCCCCGTTACGAAAGTACCGAAAGTTCAACTCGAAATAACTCGCTAAAAAGCGTTATAACGTATCGAAATTTTGCGTGAAATCGTTACGTTTCGACGAAATCTAGTCGAAAGTAGCGATTTCACTTTATTTTTTTAAAAAATTTCGTCCTCCGGACCAACCTGACCGGGACGTTGGAACTTAGAATTTTTTCGCCCCGTTACGAAAGTACCGAAAGTTCAACTCGAAATAACTCGCTAAAAAGCGTTATAACGTATCGAAATTTTGCGTGAAATCGTTACGTTTCGACGAAATCTAGTCGAAAGTAGCGATTTCACTTTATTTTTTTAAAAAATTTCATCCTCCGGACCAACGTGACCGGGACGTTGGAACTTAGAATTTTTTCGCCCCGTTACGAAAGTACCGAAAGTTCAACTCGAAATAACTCGCTAAAAAGCGTTATAACGTATCGAAATTTTGCGTGAAATCGTTACGTTTCGACGAAATCTAGTCGAAAGTAGCGATTTCACTTTATTTTTTTGAAAAATTTCATCCTCCGGACCAACGTGACTGGGACGTTGGAACTTAGAATTTTTTCGCACCGCTACGAAAAGGCCGAAAGATCCCCTCCAAATAACTCGTTAAAAAGTGTTATAACGTACGAATATTTTTCAAGAAATCGTTATAACTCGATAAAATACGTCGGGATTAAGCGTTTATATCGTCGGCAGACGGATATAAAAACGTTTGGACCGACACGACCGGTCGTTGGAACATAGAAAAATTCCGAGCCGGTACGTTGGGACTTAGAAAAATTCCGAGGGCGAAAAAGTTTTTTCGAGTTTATTCGTTAAAAAGCGTTACAAGGTATGAATTTTTTTGCATAAATCGACGTAACTCGACGAAATACGTCGGGATTAATGGTTTATTTCCGTCCGAGAACGATTTTTAAAAACGGACCTATGCGGCCGGTCGTTCGTACTTGGAAAATTTTCGGACCGAACACTCTTTTTCGATTAATTCGTTAAAAAGCGTTATAACGTACGAATATTTTTCAAGAAATCGTTATAACTCGATAAAATACGTCGGGATTAAGCGTTTATATCGTCGGCAGACGGATATAAAAACGTTTGGACCGACACGACCGGTCGTTGGAACATAGAAAAATTCCGAGCCGGTACGTTGGGACTTAGAAAAATTCCGAGGGCGAAAAAGTTTTTTCGAGTTTATTCGTTAAAAAGCGTTACAAGGTATGAATTTTTTTGCATAAATCGACGTAACTCGACGAAATACGTCGGGATTAATGGTTTATTTCCGTCCGAGAACGATTTTTAAAAACGGACCTATGCGGCCGGTCGTTCGTACTTAGAAAATTTTCGGACCGAACACTCTTTTTCGATTAATTCGTTAAAAAGCGTTATAACGTACGAATATTTTTCAAGAAATCGTTATAACTCGATAAAATACGTCGGGATTAAGCGTTTATATCGTCGGCAGACGGATATAAAAACGTTTGGACCGACACGACCGGTCGTTGGAACATAGAAAAATTCCGAGCCGGTACGTTGGGACTTAGAAAAATTCCGAGGGCGAAAAAGTTTTTTCGAGTTTATTCGTTAAAAAGCGTTACAAGGTATGAATTTTTTTGCATAAATCGACGTAACTCGACGAAATACGTCGGGATTAATGGTTTATTTCCGTCCGAGAACGATTTTTAAAAACGGACCTATGCGGCCGGTCGTTCGTACTTAGAAAATTTTCGGACCGAACACTCTTTTTCGATTAATTCGTTAAAAAGCGTTATAACGTACGAATATTTTTCAAGAAATCGTTATAACTCGATAAAATACGTCGGGATTAAGCGTTTATATCGTCGGCAGACGGATATAAAAACGTTTGGACCGACACGACCGGTCGTTGGAACATAGAAAAATTCCGAGCCGGTACGTTGGGACTTAGAAAAATTCCGAGGGCGAAAAAGTTTTTTCGAGTTTATTCGTTAAAAAGCGTTACAAGGTATGAATTTTTTTGCATAAATCGACGTAACTCGACGAAATACGTCGGGATTAATGGTTTATTTCCGTCCGAGAACGATTTTTAAAAACGGACCTATGCGGCCGGTCGTTCGTACTTAGAAAATTTTCGGACCGAACACTCTTTTTCGATTAATTCGTTAAAAAGCGTTATAACGTACGAATATTTTTCAAGAAATCGTTATAACTCGATAAAATACGTCGGGATTAAGCGTTTATATCGTCGGCAGACGGATATAAAAACGTTTGGACCGACACGACCGGTCGTTGGAACATAGAAAAATTCCGAGCCGGTACGTTGGGACTTAGAAAAATTCCGAGGGCGAAAAAGTTTTTTCGAGTTTATTCGTTAAAAAGCGTTACAAGGTATGAATTTTTTTGCATAAATCGACGTAACTCGACGAAATACGTCGGGATTAATGGTTTATTTCCGTCCGAGAACGATTTTTAAAAACGGACCTATGCGGCCGGTCGTTCGTACTTAGAAAATTTTCGGACCGAACACTCTTTTTCGATTAATTCGTTAAAAAGCGTTATAACGTACGAATATTTTTCAAGAAATCGTTATAACTCGATAAAATACGTCGGGATTAAGCGTTTATATCGTCGGCAGACGGATATAAAAACGTTTGGACCGACACGACCGGTCGTTGGAACATAGAAAAATTCCGAGCCGGTACGTTGGGACTTAGAAAAATTCCGAGGGCGAAAAAGTTTTTTCGAGTTTATTCGTTAAAAAGCGTTACAAGGTATAAATTTTTTTACGGGAATCGTTCTATCTCTATTAAATACGTCGGGATTAAACATTTTTATCGATTTTTTCAAAAAATTAGCGTTCGTCGAACTGACACGACTGGGATATTTTTCTAATTTTTTCGTTAATTAACGTTACAAGGTATATATTTTTTTGCATATTTCTACTTATTTTAACGTATTGTAATTGATTATAAACTTATTTTTTGTCCGTATTCGATAAAAGAGTATGTTTACTGATGCAATTTTTCGGTGAAAAAAAAAATTAATTTTTTGGTAAAAATGCATTTCTATTATGTTAATAAAACGTCTGGTAATGTATTTCGATGGTTGGATATTGGCTTTGTATAGTAGTGATCGAGCGTTCGCGAGACTAAGTTCCAGCGTCCCTTCCGAACGGTACGTTGCTACGGAGGTTTTGCACCGTAAGCGCGCGGCCGCTAGCCCGGCCGGCGCCGGCCTTCCGGCTGGCGCTTTCGTATCTATAAGAGAGACGTCGAGCCGGACGGTTCGGTCGGAACAGCGTTGAGCGCGTGGCTATTCTACGGCCTCGGTTGAGAATTCAGTCACCGCTCCTCGAGTCTTAGTGTATTTTACGCTATTTCTCGACTGTTCCTCCGTTCTCGTTCTGGTTTTTTCTCTACACTGCTGCGCCGCGGGTCGCTGTCCTGGACGTAATGACCAAATATCGTGGCAAGGTTCCCCTGAGTCGGGAAGCTGGTGACCTGTGTGTACGTATTCTAACAAAAATTGTTAGATGCGTGTGTGCTTGTACTAACTGAGCATCGATTCATTCAAAAGAGTATAACCGTCTGCTTTCTATAAAAACTTCTGCTTTCGCAGAAGTATCCGATGAGGCGGTAGGAGCGTACTATCTTTGCGTAGTATGTCTTCTGCCGAAAATGTTCTACCGATTGAAAGAATATTCTTACGGTATGTCCAGCGCGACGCACTGGGATACGCGCTTGTTCGTTCAGCGTGAGGTGCGTATACGTGCTTTACCGCTAAGATATTCTAATAAGTCTTTTTACACGAAGACAGCATTATGGAAATGTTCCTTTAGAAGTACGATTCTAAACATTTTATATAAGACTATGAGAAAGAGAGAGAGAGAAGAGAGGAGGTGGAGTTGAGAATTACAAAGTGGCTGCGAGCGGCGTTCGAAGATTATTACTGAACTATGGGTGTATCTCGAACGTCGCTAGGAGATATATTTTATAGATATATCTATCTTAAGAACGAAAAGTCTCGTCGTACGGTGCTTACGTCCCACCTACGACACGAAGAGAACTTAAACGAAATTTATAAGAATTGTTATACGAATAAGATCCCTGGTTGATCCTGCCAGTAGTCATATGCTTGTCTCAAAGATTAAGCCATGCATGTCTCAGTACATGCCGCATTAAGGTGAAACCGCGAATGGCTCATTAAATCAGTTATGGTTTCTTAGATCATACCTACATTTACTTGGATAACTGTGGTAATTCTAGAGCTAATACATGCAAACAGATTCCGACCAGAGATGGTAGGAATGCTTTTATTAGATCAAAACCAATCGGTGGCGGATGGCTCGTCTGTCCGTCCATCGTTTGTTTTGGTGACTCTGAATAACTTTGTGCTGATCGCATGGTCATCTAGCACCGGCGACGCATCTTTCAAATGTCTGCCTTATCAACTGTCGATGGTAGGTTCTGCGCCTACCATGGTTGTAACGGGTAACGGGGAATCAGGGTTCGATTCCGGAGAGGGAGCCTGAGAAACAGCTACCACATCCAAGGAAGGCAGCAGGCGCGCAAATTACCCACTCCCGGCACGGGGAGGTAGTGACGAAAAATAACGATACGGGACTCATCCGAGGCCCCGTAATCGGAATGAGTACACTTTAAATCCTTTAACGAGGACCAATTGGAGGGCAAGTCTGGTGCCAGCAGCCGCGGTAATTCCAGCTCCAATAGCGTATATTAAAGTTGTTGCGGTTAAAAAGCTCGTAGTTGAATCTGTGTGTCACAGTGTCGGTTCACCGCTCGCGGTGTTTAACTGGCATTATGTGGTACGTCCTATCGGTGGGCTTAGCTCCTCGCGGGCGGTCCAACTAATATCCCATCGCGGTGCTCTTCACTGAGTGTCGAGGTGGGCCGATACGTTTACTTTGAACAAATTAGAGTGCTTAAAGCAGGCTACCTTCGCCTGAATACTGTGTGCATGGAATAATGGAATAGGACCTCGGTTCTATTTTGTTGGTTTTCGGAGCCCCGAGGTAATGATTAATAGGGACAGATGGGGGCATTCGTATTGCGACGTTAGAGGTGAAATTCTTGGATCGTCGCAAGACGGACAGAAGCGAAAGCATTTGCCAAAAATGTTTTCATTAATCAAGAACGAAAGTTAGAGGTTCGAAGGCGATCAGATACCGCCCTAGTTCTAACCATAAACGATGCCAGCCAGCGATCCGCCGAAGTTCCTCCGATGACTCGGCGGGCAGCTTCCGGGAAACCAAAGCTTTTGGGTTCCGGGGGAAGTATGGTTGCAAAGCTGAAACTTAAAGGAATTGACGGAAGGGCACCACCAGGAGTGGAGCCTGCGGCTTAATTTGACTCAACACGGGAAACCTCACCAGGCCCGGACACCGGAAGGATTGACAGATTGATAGCTCTTTCTTGATTCGGTGGGTGGTGGTGCATGGCCGTTCTTAGTTGGTGGAGCGATTTGTCTGGTTAATTCCGATAACGAACGAGACTCTAGCCTGCTAAATAGACGTAACTTATGGTATCTCGAAGGCCCCCGGCTTCGGTCGGTGGGTTTTTACTACCAACGTACAAACAAATCTTCTTAGAGGAACAGGCGGCTTCTAGCCGCACGAGATTGAGCAATAACAGGTCTGTGATGCCCTTAGATGTTCTGGGCCGCACGCGCGCTACACTGAAGGAATCAGCGTGTTTTCCCTGGCCGAAAGGCCCGGGTAACCCGCTGAACCTCCTTCGTGCTAGGGATTGGGGCTTGCAATTATTCCCCATGAACGAGGAATTCCCAGTAAGCGCGAGTCATAAGCTCGCGTTGATTACGTCCCTGCCCTTTGTACACACCGCCCGTCGCTACTACCGATTGAATGATTTAGTGAGGTCTTCGGACTGGTGCGCGGCCAATGTGATAAGCATTGCCGATGTTACCGGGAAGATGACCAAACTTGATCATTTAGAGGAAGTAAAAGTCGTAACAAGGTTTCCGTAGGTGAACCTGCGGAAGGATCATTAACGATACGATACCAAAAGAATTTGACTTGAACACATATAAAAACTATGAAATATATATCACAATGGTCGGTAAGGAGCCGTACTCCTCCTGTATCGACGAAAGTATATACGACGTATTAACAAGCTATATACTTTAACAAACGAAAACGCCAGGGAGCTTGGCAACCTCCGTTGGCACGAATAGAAATATTCTTAAGGAGGAGACGACCCTCCAGCTACGGAATTATACGAAGAGAAGGTGGCACTCTCTCTCGATCATCGGGATGAAGAGATATATATATACAAGTATAAAAACGAAATGCGAATGAAACTTATTCGAGGCGCCTGCGTGAGGTCGTAAACAGAAAGACCCGCCGTCTCCGAATAAAACATATAACATATAATATATATATATATGAAATTCTAATAAAAGGGAACTCTAGCTTCGAAAGAGCCAACAAAAGTTAAGGCTCGATATCAAACGAAAAAATTACGATGGAAACCAGGTGTAAAGAGAAATGCAGTCGTGGCGCCTGCGAGAGGCCGTACACAGAAAGACCCGCCGTCACGATCTCGTATTTCGTATTTGCATCGTGGAAACCGTACAAACGAAATATAAAAGTCCATGCAAACTAATAAGAAAATCTCTAAAGTGCCTCGTGTCGGAGTGATCATGCTCGCCTATTCTCTTCTATGTTTCGTGGTCTGTGTTGCGTTTGTTCTCCTCCTAGCAACGGGACATATCGAAGACTCCTCTTTGGGATCGAACGAAGCGTCTAGAACGAGTCGACGAGAGCGAAAGAACTTGTAGCGAGTCGCGCAGAGCGAAAGGATACCGATATACATCTTCGAAGGTTCTCTTCGAAGATCCATGGATACCTTCTGCGTCGACTTCTCTCGTCTCTTTCATCGAAACTCTCGTCGTTCTCGAAACGTGCTTCCTACCCAAAGGGCGTGTGCTCTTCGTATGTCGTTTCGTTCGAAATAACGAAACCACGTGTAACATACTCGTGGATCGGGTAACCTAGAACGAAGACGCATCGCGTGGATGTTGGCCCGCTATGCGACGATGACCGATGATGATGATGATGATGATGATGATGATATGATGATGATGTCGATGTCGACGACGACGACGATGAAGACGATGTGTAGCAACGATTCGTAACTAGTCTAGCCGAAGTTCGTTCAGAGGGGAACGCCGCCGGCTTCGAAGCCTCGATGTCGTGAGTCGGACACCCGTGCCGTCGCTAGAGTTTTTCAAACTCTGCTTCTGGATATTGGGACGAAAGACCGCTCGAGGACGACGACAGCCGTGCGTGCGTATCCCATCGAATTTTTTTTACACCACCTGAACGAGACTAAAGTTTCGTCTAGTTGATCGTCTACCGTCGCATAATGTATATTATATACCGTTCAGAGGGGACCGGCTGTCTATCCTCGTTGTCGTGAGTCGGACACCCGTGCCGTCGCTAGAGTTTTTCAAACTCTGCTTCTGGATATCGGGACGAAAGACCGCGCGAGGACGACGGATGCGAGTCCCATCGAATTTTTGACTTACACACTACCTGAACGAGACTTAAAGTTTCATATTATATACCGTTCAGAGGGGACCGGCTGTCTATCCTCGTTGTCGTGAGTCGGACACCCGTGCCGTCGCTAGAGTTTTTCAAACTCTGCTTCTGGATATCGGGACGAAAGACCGCGCGAGGACGACGGATGCGAGTCCCATCGAATTTTTGACTTACACACTACCTGAACGAGACTTAAAGTTTCATATAATATACCGTTCAGAGGGGACCGGCTGTCTTTCCTCGTTGTCGTGAGTCGGACACCCGTGCCGTCGCTAGAGTTTTTCAAACTCTGCTTCTGGATATCGGGACGAAAGACCGCGCGAGGACGACGGATGCGAGTCCCATCGAATTTTTTATTTACACACTACCTGAACGAGACTTAAAGTTTCATCCAGTTTGTCGTCTATCATCGCATATATAATATACCGTTCAGAGGGGACCGGCTGTCTATCCTCGTTGTCGTGAGTCGGACACCCGTGCCGTCGCTAGAGTTTTTCAAACTCTGCTTCTGGATATCGGGACGAAAGACCGCGCGAGGACGACGGATGCGAGTCCCATCGAATTTTTGACTTACACACTACCTGAACGAGACTTAAAGTTTCATATAATATACCGTTCAGAGGGGACCGGCTGTCTTTCCTCGTTGTCGTGAGTCGGACACCCGTGCCGTCGCTAGAGTTTTTCAAACTCTGCTTCTGGATATCGGGACGAAAGACCGCGCGAGGACGACGGATGCGAGTCCCATCGAATTTTTGATTTACACACTACCTGAACGAGACTTAAAGTTTCATCCAGTTTGTCGTCTATCATCTCATATATAATATACCGTTCAGAGGGGACCGGCTGTCTATCCTCGTTGTCGTGAGTCGGACACCCGTGCCGTCGCTAGAGTTTTTCAAACTCTGCTTCTGGATGTTGGGACGAAAGACCGCGCGAGGACGATGGATGCGTGTCCCATCGAATTTTTGATTTACAAGACACACACTACCTGAACGAGACTAAAGTTTCATCGAGTTTATCATCGCATAACCCGTTCGGAGGGGACCGGCTGTCTATCCTCGTTGTCGTGAGTCGGACACCCGTGCCGTCGCTAGAGTTTTTCAAACTCTGCTTCTGGATATCGGGACGAAAGACCGCGCGAGGACGATGGCTGCGAGTCCCATCGAATTTTTGTTTTTTTTTTTTTTTTTAAAGAAAAAACACCACCCGAACGGAGATGTGTTCTATCTTTCGTCGATTTTTCATGCTTTCAGTCGGTCGCGTGGTCGCCATCCGTTCGGAGGGGATCGCCGGCTTCGAAACCTCGATGTCGTGAGTCGGACACCCGTGCCGTCGCTAGAGTTTTTCAAACTCTGCTTCTGGATATTGGGACGAAAGACCGCTCGAGGCGGACGGCCGCGCGAATCCCATCGAATCTTTACTATCACCCGAACGATGGAGAGATGCACGCGCGCTGTTTCTTGAATAATTGGACGAGAGAGTAGAATCAAACACATATATAACATGGGCTAGCCACCGTGCTTACTCGTTCGCGAGATCGTGTGCTGTACAGAGGATTCAGAATCGGGTGTATATATCCCCGTCGTTTCCTGACGAACGGAGCTTCGATCTCGATGGTTGTTATATATCATAATGTACTTTACGCCCGGCCGGCGAACGCGCGTATCTTCGCGCGTTCGTCGTTTTCTTTTTTTTTCGAACGTTTTTGTGTCGTCAATCCTATGGCGACTTCTGCGCGTTCGATTCCCGTTGGTCGAACGTGACGGAACTCGGCTTCGCTAGAACCGAGAAGAGTACATTTGAGTATTGAACTGTTGTAAATTTATAAAAGATTACCCTGAACGGTGGATCACTTGGCTCGTGGGTCGATGAAGAACGCAGCTAATTGCGCGTCAACGTGTGAACTGCAGGACACATGAACATCGACATTTCGAACGCACATTGCGGTCCACGGATACAATTCCTGGACCACGCCTGGCTGAGGGTTGCTCACGTAAACCTAAGACTGCTTGCGTTGCGTATCGTTACTCTCCGTATCTGTCTCTCTCTGTCCCTTCTTGCCTTAACAACCCGCCGTCGTTCTTCTTTATATAAGAGAACGTTTCAGAGTCGGACGAAGGTACAAGAACGAGGATACGAATAAGAGCGGACGGAGAGAACATACGCGACGTACGAGCGATTGTTGGACGCTCGTCGGCGTTCGTCGCGGTCGTGCAGAGACCGTGCAAGTCGTACGCATAGCTCGATATATAATCTATCGTGTTCACGGGAGACTACGAAACTCTACCTCTGTCTCTCTCTGTCCCTTCTTGCCTTGACAACCCGCCGTCGTTCTTCTTAAAAATTATAAGAGAACGTTTCAGAGTCGGACGAAGGTATACGAAGGGATACGAATAAGAGCGGAGAGAACCGGTCACGGACCTGCGTGAGTGCTCGCGGCGTCGTGAGTCGTCCTTACGAGGGCGACCGCCCGCTTATGCACCGCTTCGTGTATCGGTTATCGAACGTATATACTCGTAGTGTTCTCCTCGTGACCGATTTTTTTTTCATATCAGGCGATATATGCTACGTTTGCCGGTGTTCGACGCACGAAGGTCCGCGCCCCCGACGTCGTCTTAAAAGAATATTATATTTGGCGAGACTGAGAGAGAAAGCAAATATGGGAACTCGGTCGAGAGAGGAGAGAAGAGAGAACCAAAAAAAAAACCTAAACTCGATGGCGTGCGAAACTTTGCCATAATCTACCGTCTTTTCTTAAGACTCTCGTACAGCCCCAGGGATCGAATGCCCACTCCGTCTCTTCGCGAAAGCGACTGACAACAACGAGGACCGTCGCATCGATGGGTCGTCGTTGCGTTTTACACGCTCTGTGCTTTTTTACAAGCCCCGAAAGTATCAGCCGTAGATCCGGGAACGCACACGCGAGATTTCTTCGAGCGCTCTGACGACTTAGGGAGGTATGATCCCCAGCGTCGCGCGGAGATCGGAGAGTACACGTACTCGTATCGGGACGAATTTTCCCCGTCGTCGTGTATCTCTCTGCCCGCGCGCCTGGCTCCCGAAAAGCCACGTTCGTCGGAAATCTTACATATTATATATGTAACGCGTGTGCGAACTAGCGTGTGTCTAAGATCGGCTATACACGGGTGCTGCTGTAACTACAAGCTCGAGGTGTTTTCCGCAGCGTTTCTGTACCCGAGGAAGATGCGCATGTGAGTCCGTTACGAAGTTGTTCGTACGGTCGTCGTCGTCGGAGAGATCGTAGACGAGGAAGAAGACGATCCCCTTTGGCGAGGCTCGAGAAAAAAACTTTGAGAGAGACGAGGTATACACGCGCGTACGACTATGTCGTGCGCGCGTGTGATTTTTTTTTTATGGCAATTCGACGCTTCGAGAATAGAGAAAAGAGAGTGTTGGTCATCCCATGCCTCTTCGTCGTCTATCGCTGGACCGCGCATCCTAACGTCGCGCCGGTCGTCCAGTCCCCGAACACACACACCCACCCGACGGTACGTCTCGCTCGCTTTTTCACTTGCGTGAGTTCCCGTACCGGGAACCGCTGGAATCGTCGAGAGAAGAGAAACGGCTGTAGGAGAAAAAGAGGACGGACGTTAAAAACCGGACGATCGTTACACGGATGTCTTGCGTGAGTCTTAGCTCGAACATGATACGACGAACGAAGTTTGGCACTTTGGCGAGATGCATAAAACGCTCGTACATACATACATACATATATATTGTATATCGAATAGAGAGTGTTCTCCTTCTATTCGAATTTTTTTTCTCTTTGAGGCGATTTTCGCACAGAGAAATACACACACACACACCACCTTCTCTCGCACCGAATCTTTCCGAGCTTTCGTTTTCTACGAGTCTACGCAAAACACGACACGAACGAATTTTCGTTTCGCGTCGTGACGTTGAAGCGACCTCAGAGTAGGCGAGATCACCCGCTGAATTTAAGCATATTACTAAGCGGAGGAAAAGAAACTAACAAGGATTTCCTTAGTAGCGGCGAGCGAACAGGAATTAGCCCAGCACTGAATCCCGCGGTTCCGCCGTTGGGAAATGTAGTGTTCGGGAGGATCCGATTGACCCGAGACGTCGAACCGCGTCCAAGTCCATCTTGAATGGGGCCATGTACCCACAGAGGGTGCCAGGCCCGTAGCGACCGGAACGCGTCCCGGGAGGATCTCTCCTTAGAGTCGGGTTGCTTGAGAGTGCAGCCCTAAGTTGGTGGTAAACTCCATCTAAGGCTAAATACAACCACGAGACCGATAGCGAACAAGTACCGTGAGGGAAAGTTGAAAAGAACTTTGAAGAGAGAGTTCAAGAGTACGTGAAACCGTTCAGGGGTAAACCTGAGAA
>NW_026099468.1:0-39577 GCF_024542735.1 Bombus huntii
TAAACGCAAGAAGTGTTGATATTGAAAAAAAATATTTAATTTTGTATATAAATATTTTCATATTTTAAAAAAGTTTCCGGAAGCAGGAAGATTTACAAACAAATAATATCATAAACCGAATGTTTCATGATCCTTTTCTAATTAGAGTGTGTGACAGCATGTGAGAACGTTTCTTAAAAATATGACTTATTGCAATTACTTAATCGCAATTATAAACGATTTAAGACCTTCTCACAACGAGGCAATCTATCCAAAGTATAAAACTCTTATACTTGATGAGAAAACAAATCTCTACTTAGGTTTCATTTCGTTTCATCGCGTTCATAAAAAGTGAATTTGTATGAACACATCGTGCAATTTAGTAATTAGGACCGTTGATCTCGCTGCAACATAGATGGATAGAAAAAAAGCCATTTAAAATGATACAACGTCGGGAAGACAATTATGAAAATTATAAATGGAACACGAGATAAAATTGTTTAAGATTAATTCTTCTTTTTTTCTTTTTTTTTAATCGCGAGTGTTTGCAAACGAAGTTTCAATCTGTTTACAATGATAGCAATGAGAGGAGGATGTCTATGAAAGTTATAAATGCGATATTGAATAACATTCTGCGAGTGGGTTTGTTTTTCGTTACAAATGTTTTTTAAACGAATCTGCAATCTGTTGGAAACTACGGAACAGTAACGGGACGACTGATAGGGAAATAAAAAAGATCGCGTTTTATTTGAACAGACAAATCTTTGAAATCTATTCGAAAAGTCTATTTGAAATGGTACGAGCTCGAAAAGAACGGTGAATACTATAGAAGGAAGGATTAAATTAAAATTCTTATTAATCTGTACGCTTTGTATATTAAATACCTTGATCGATGCCAAAGATAACAAATTATTATACAAAACAGTGAAGTATCCACGTCTGACATTAATATTGAGTATTACCATTACTGTAATTTAATTTTTAACCGATCCTGAAAATTCCTAAGAACGTAAAAAGTAAAAATGTTACTGTGCATTTCAAGAATACATGCACTGTAATTTAGAAACAGTTATGAAGCGGAAACAAATAATTTATCAGAATAAGAATTCTACGTAATCATGTAAAAAAAAAAACGTACTTATAACGCGTTTAAACTCCAAATATGTAAAGACAATAAGGGAAAAAAATTAAACGCAGAATCGTATTTTTTGTAAATTCACACAAGATTTTATCCAAAAAAAAAATAAAGATTTTTTGAAGAACGTACAAGAACAATAAAAAAGGGATGTTAAATACAAAAAATAGATTAAAATTTAGATTATGAAATATAAAAAAAATGATATTGCAATAATTTACAATTATTTTCGATAGCTTACGTCAGTATGTTGGAGTGTATAACTATAAAATATTCAAAAACTGATACCATTTAGACATAATTTAGAAAAACAATAAATTGCGGAAACCGATAGTTAAAACTCGATACGATCGATACTCCAAAACTCTAATCCTAATAATTACTCAGCAATAATAACCGATAATTCATGTTGATTAATGTTTGAACTCCGTTTTTTTTCTGTATGTGTATACAAATTTTGTACAGTTTGATAAAGCGAAATTAAATTATCATCTTTTTGTACTACTTCAAACATTGAGATTTGTCATCTTCAAGGTCGATCACACATAGTTTCAGATTGCCGGAGTTGCAAGGGTAATTAATTTTGCAATCGGTTTTCCTTTGATATAGATGTGAATACAAATAGCCATTGATTGACAATATACCGAAGCAATTCTAGTTTAATTTGAAGTCATCGATCCTTTGATATTTTTGGAAGAATAGTAAAAGTACAGAGAAAACAAGAAAAAATGGCGTTAACTAAAAGATAACTCCAATGTATCTCATAAATATTATCTATATATCATTTGTAAGATGTAAGTGACCAAGATATCGAATTATACAAAAATTGTATGTAATGATTAATACTTGAACGTTACTTACATTTATGTACATGAAAATTTGATCTTTTATTAACTAAGTTATTGATCGACAAAATGACTTCCTACATAATTCTCCGCCTGAACTGAAATGCATATCTTTTTTTACGCAAGCCTTATGTGTAGCTAGCAACGAGCAAACAGATTAATTACTTTACACACGGTCGTATCTTGTTTGCTGTAGGCGAGTTCTCTCGTGTAATCAACGAAGTACTCAACTTTAAAGCGATAACAGAAGAACATTATTGTATCGATAAAAATCATGCTTTTTTCAAAGAAATATGTAACTCGTATTTTTTTTAAAGCAACCCTCATAATGTATTGAATAAAATAATCATACATTTTTTTTTGTTCAACATTTGTAAAATACGATATTATCAAGATCACCAAGGAGGTAATCTTCAATTCTTAATGAATATAATAAAAAACATAATTAATGATTGTTTGATGGTTTTATTATTATCTCTATAATACAAAAGCACAACATCGTGTCAACAGTTTATATAGTTCGTATGTTTCTGTAGGAATACACAAATAATAGTTCTCTATCACAACGTAATCTAAAGGGAAAACCCTAACTAAATGACAAAAATATCGGTAATAACTGGAACTAATGAATGTTAAAAGCAATCAGTATATTCCGTACAAACTTCCATCAACACGATTCGTTCTTCATTCTCTCAACACACTAAGACCGCAATCTTTAAACGCTTATAAAACCATAAGCAATCGTGAAGTTTAGAATTCGCTAACTGGGCGTCTCTCAATCCAGTTTTTGATCTTGGGCAGAAGGAGGACCTTTTTCTCCAGCAGCTTCAGATTCTCGTAATTCTCGATCAGATCAGACTTGTACATAAAGTTCAAATAATCGAGCAGAGCAACGAATGTTAAATCAGCCCAAGAGAGAGTACCATCGTAGAAGTAGCCGTCATTTTCCTTCACTTGCTGGTCCAAACGTTCTAAAATGAACAGCAGCGTCTCTTCAGCAGCCTTGCGTTTTGCAGCTTTGACCTTCTCGTCCTCCTCATAGTGGAAGGCGGCAATTTCTGAAAATTTGTTTTCAGTTAAATACTATTCGCTAATGTTATACTAATTTGAATACAGTGTTGTGCGAAATTTAAATGATACTGAAGATAGAATTACAATCCTTTTTAATCCTTTGTCTTGTATTGTTGACATACGTGTATCGTTCGATTAAATCATATATTAAATCGGATTTCAACTAATAAATACCTGAACAGATATGTACTATCTGTTATCAAGATTCTCATAAGATTTATGCAAAACAGCACTGGATACTCACTATGACGAATATCATGAATAGTATCAACAGTGGCATCAATATGAAGATCTGCCCAGTCAGTCTTTCCAGCTAAGTCATATTGTTTGGCTAAGTAACGGCAAATAGCTGTAGACTGAGCAACCTTCCTTCTATCAGCTACGAGCATAGGAAGCTGGCCATAAGGAGTCACTAAAAACATACAACTAATAGAATCAAAGATTCTATCGAACAAACAGATTATGATGCTTCTTAAATATCTAGCTTCCTGTTATCTGTTTTGGAAAGATATAATTTAATTTATTGATAATTTATCAGCAAACAAAGGGCATTGTCTCCTTAACAATACCTATTGTTCTCCCACATATCTTATAGAGCAATGGAGAGTAAACAATAATATCTGTTATACTCTGCATAATTGTGTTCTACTTTATTTAGCTACTTTAGTTAAATTAGGAAAGATGAGATTTAAGAAACAGAATTTCTTTAAATTTTAAGCTTACAGGGCTTTATTTCTGGCCAGACGTCCTTTTTGATACGTTCATCTTCAAATGGAATACTAGCATAGCTGAAGAAGAACGGATTGGTTCTGCCAATGCCGTAACTGGGAAGTAAGTCAATTTATAGAGCGGCATCTTCCTGGAAGTATAATATATACAAAGTAAAAACAAAGAATCATTGATGACAAGAATTATATTATTACAAATTATGAAGTATAAGACAATTTAAGTAAAAAGCATCAACTACTAACTACTCGCATAGCTATTTGTATCTTTATATTTTAATATAGCTTAGATATAAAAAGAATATTATTTTTGGATGTAATAATGTATAAACTTGCGCCAAATATTATAACAAAATATTGCACTTTCTATTTAAGTAGGATAGACATATTACCGGCATTTATTTTTTCTTTCTATAGCAATGAAATTGTTTATAAAAAAGTTTATAAGAAAACTATCAATTAATGCAAACAACGCATTTCAAAATATTAATTACATTCGCACGATTCGTTATCTCTAGTATTAATTTAACCATATGGTTCTATACACCCAAGACCCTCTAACAGTAATTTAGTACCATTACTAGTCGTATGTACAATGTATGTTTGTATACAACTTTCGTAACTACAAAACATTCAGCATGATTATATATTCTTCCAAACTTAAGAAACATTTTCTAATTGCATACTTAAATTTATCGATCAATTATAAACATATGATAACATTTATTTCTTTCAACTACTAATTTTCAAATCCTCTGCTGTTCCGTTAATTGAACGACGCGCCGACTTTTCGTACAAGTATCTTGTATCTTATCTGTATTATTTAGTTATCAATACAGAAGAAACATTTTCTAATTGTATACTTAAATTTATCGATCAATTATGAACATGTAATAACATTTATTTCTTTCAACTACTAATTTTTAAATCATCTGCTGTTCGGTTAATTGAAGGATGTCGGCTTTCTGTAGAAGTATTTCATATTTATTATTTAATTATGAATAAGGAAAAAACATACAAAATATAGTTTTCAAACGGTTTATTATTTATAAAGAGAAACTTTGACTCAGGATATATATACTATATATATACTATTTACTTACAATTTTTTTTTTAAGACTTCAAAGTCGAAACAAGCACAGGAAATTTCCAAGCCGGTTAACAGAAACTTGAATGAGACAAAAATAACCTTTAGATCAATATATGTTCTTCTTCCCCCCTGTTGCTTCCACGTAACTCTTATCCTATTGGTGGAGCTGTGCTGATATGTGAAATTATGACTACATAAAAACATCCGGAAAGACTCATTGAATGATTTTATAGTTTAAGGTTAATAAATTTCCATAAATTAAAGTTGAAAATTTATGAGAACATGTTTTCTGTAACAAAACTTAGTAAAAACAAACTAGTAAGGTTTATAGATTCTTTAATGATTATGTATGTATTCATGAACTAGTTCGATAAACATCGTTCGATAAAACGTCGAACAACACACAACATTGAAGCGCGAAATTTCAAATTCAAGGAAAGATAAATAACAAATATTGCGAACAAATGATATTAAATTTACAATAATCTCATGTAAGAAAAAATAAAAGGGATAAAAGTAGTACAGAAGATAGAAAAATCTATAAAACTGGTGGCTGGGAAATAGAAAATATATAAATTTATGTTATTAGAGTTTAGTACTTCTGTCGATCAATGTGTTACGACCGTTCGCGGAGAGACGCAGTCGCAGTAGCGAGAGGCGTAAATTCTCGCTACGATTCGGTGAATCGACGCCGCGAAGTAGTGGTTCCCCTGTTTCGGTTAAGATAAGAGGTGGTTAAATGAATATGACACAGTATAGTAAGTTATATTTCACCGTTTATTCCAACAACTTATAACGAAGGCAGTTACGCTGGTGCGTATGTACGAGATGAATAAGTGACTGATCTGTGGGTGTGTCCTACCCGGTGGAAGGATATTGACCGTTCGAAAGAAGATAATTTTAGAAACTTCAACCTTTGGAGGTGTTTGTTAATTAAAAATGACAAAACTGGTATTATGTAAAAAAGAGTAATGTGTATCCTGAATCAATGTCGAATGGAAATTAGACAGTTCTATAAAAATAATCCTTCTCACGATTCCACAACTTCATAGCTTAATTAAATACAATTCTTCGGCGATATAATTACAAATACATTTACAGGAATTGTGTAATATGATAAATATCTCGTTAAAGAGATTGAAATCGTAAACTCTAGATTCTAGTATTCTTTCACTTTCATGTTTCCTATGAGCCCTTCAATCGCTAAATATTTTGCAATGAAACACGTATTATTAAACAACATAATCATACTAAATTAATTTAATGTGATTATTTATTATTATTATATAATAACACAGTGATGAAAGAAATAAACTGGTCAAGTAATCTAAGGAACGATAATACGTATCTATGTCAGTGACAGTGAGAAAAATTCAGATATCTGTACTTAAGTGATTACACTTATAAGTATCATTATATATTATATAAATATGATATTTCGAATGGTATCATTTATCACTCATTAAACAAGAGTGTCATATCCAGAGAAATGATTTTACATATCTTAATCTTTGCTTTGATTACGATAGTAATAATTTCTATCAAACTTGATGAGGAAGATACATGAATAATTATCTAAAAGCTGAAAATCTTGGCAAATTCATTTGTACATAAACTAACAGGAGTGAATTTTAAAGATACACTCTGCTCTCAACAATTAAAGCTGTCTTGTCGCAACAAAGTTTCAATAATTTTTTATGGACAACATGGCCCAGTTTGCACAAAGACTAAAAATTTTAACATTAAATTTGGATAAACTATCTTACGATAGAAGGAATGATATATCCTTCATTTTCGCCAATAATCTGGTCGAATTTAGTCAAGTAAAATGGTATTGTTTCGTTCAAAAGTTGATTCTTCCTCGCTTCCTTCTTTTCAGGATCCTCCTCCATGCGATAGTAGCAGATAGCTGAAACGTATATGAAACCAACCGTTACATTCATTTGTGTTTTTCCCCCCAAACGAAGAGAAAATAAGTTGTGAAAGAAGGAGTAGCCTCTCATAGTTCCTACAATTTCTTCATTCTCTTTGCTTTCTTCAATATTGCCTCAACAAGTTCCTGTGGTTCACGATACTTGAAATATATACAATGTTACCAGCGTGGAAATTGTCTTGGAAACTTGGAAAATCTTTCAAGAGGAACAACATTGCTAACTGAGATTCGAGAAAGGAAAGGTAAGTAAATCCTTGCTTCTACTTAGAGCTTTTTTATTTACTTCTGACGAGTAAAGTACTGTTATTAAAATTTGATTAAAAGTACCAAGAATGTCGAGATATAAACAACCATTTGTGGAAAGGTCAGGAGAAGCAGAATTATCGAATAAACGTTATATAACTCTTAGTGATTAAGTAGGAGAAGAGAAACGAGAAAAAAGTCTTTTATCTAGGTCTTAATAAAGTATACTATATTTATCTCCATATCAAGAATAACAACAAGATATAAACAGTCTTCTAGAAATTGAGTAAATATTACATAATTACATCTTGAGCAATATTTTGAGTCTTAGCTTTTGCTTAATCATTATAATAATCTTAAATATCTGTAAATTCTTCACAGACTCTTTGCATCTTCTATACAGGTATCTCATGATCATGTGATAACACACAGGAAGAAAGAATAGAGGAAAAAACAGCGTAAGAAAAAGTTGCGTAAGAGTATCGTCGCACTACATCATTCGACAATTGATGCACGTCATGGCGATCGTCACGGTTTAAAGCAGGCCATCAAAAACACGTTTGTTATCGTACGGAAAAATCTGCGACGTTCCAGCTGTTCAGGTGCATCGAATTGTGAATCATCGGCGGTACGAAGCAAGGCGAGGGGCGTAAATAGAGAAAGAAGAGAAGAGAAGGATTCGCATAAATGATAAAATATAATCGTTCGTTCCTCGTCGATGGCGGATGGATGGCTTTAATCGTGGACGATATCGATACGATTATATTTTATACATTTGAAACAAATATAAAAGACGAGCAAAAACCAGAGATACGATCGTTATGATATTATTCAATCGGTAGCCTATTTACCTCGTTTTTTGTTCACCTTCGGTGTCTAGTAATAATTTTTCGATTCGACTGGCGTGACGTTACGTTGGCGGTGTAAAAACACGATTTTAAACACCTGCGGATAGTTGCATGAGTTTCGAGCGATTCCATTCCCTTCGATTTATATTTATGCGATCAACGCGCGGATCGTTAACGCATTATGCAGACAGCAGATGTTACGTAATCACACATATCGTAATTGGAAATTAGTAACGTTATCGCGTACCAGGATCTTCCTGTCTTTGATCATCGAGTAACACCTCGTTGTCCTCGCTCCTTCCGCGGATAACCAGCGTTTATCATATAGAGACAGGGATTTGCAAAGAATAAAAGTTGTAGAACGTTGAAAGGCGTTGAGAGAAACGTGATGTTATCCCGTTATTCGTTAACGCAACGCAGTTAAAAAAAATCCCGTAGGAAGATTACGATAATAGATAACCTGAGTCGAGTGTTTGTCGGGGCATCTAAAAGATTCTTTCGAGTTGAGCGTCTGAGATTGCAGAGAAGAAAATTTGGAAGCCATCGAATTCGTGATGTCGATAGAAATCTTCAGTTGGAATCGTTGTATCATAACGTAGTCTGCTTATTGTCGATAAGACTTTACTAAACTAAAAGTGACTACTAAAAGTTTCTATCCTCTAAATTCTATCTACGATTCTATAATCTAAAAACTGACTTTTGCAAACAAACTGTAACATTCGCTTAACGGAAAGACATACGTATCTTGTTTGTACTCGTCTTTTCACAATGAATTCTTGAACGTCTGTCTCTGTGGTGAGACAAATGCAAAGTCATCTCATCAGTTACTCACCTTGCTTCAAATTGCTACGATTGCTATCGGTTTGGATACTTGCGATTGTTTCGTTATGGCTATATTAGGCTCTAGGTTGCAAGGTTAGGGTGTTGTCCTGAAGTTCCAGAGGGGCCCCGGCGTCCTTTCGTCTCCGACTCGGCCATCCTGACACTTACACGTCCTCGTGTGTGGCCTGCTGGCTTAGTCTACCCGTCGGGGCTTCCACCACGCAGGCATCGACCCGGCGCTCGTCCTCGGGGCAATGTTTTTCTTCTCGCCGCGATGGACAGCGAGACGCGATGTGTCCCGGCATGTGGCAGTGAAAGCACAACGCTTTTGGTGGTGCAGCCGGTCGGCTTTCCTCCGGGCGTCGAGGGTCCTTCTTCGGTTCCCACTTCGCCCTCTTGCGGCATTCGAATGTCGGATGTCCGTAAATACCGCAGTGGCCACACCTGGTCCAGGGGGCGGGTGACCTGCCTCGTTTGTTTCCGGAGCTCGCTAATGACCTCCACGGCGGGGGCGTTGGCCACTCCGTGTATAGGAAGGGCTTCATTTCTCTTTGGAATTGTTTCACCGACGTGATGTCACTCGTGAGCGCTAGTCGTTTAAAACGTTTGTTCATCGCGCGAGCCCAGCAGATGGAGGGCGGTGGCGGCGAGTACCTCTTCCCTGGTTGAATTTCGCCACTTCGACCCCAGGAGGGTGATGATACGATTTCCGTACGCTCCTGGTGTTTCGCCGTCCCGCGGTAGTTCCTCGGCTACCTTGATTAGCGACGCGGCTGCTACTTCTTAGCCACCGAAGTGCGCGGCGAATTGTTCCTTAAAATCTGGCCAGGTGAGCTCGTCGCCGTCCATTATCTGCGTAAGCCAATACGCTGCCAGACCCTCTAGGGCACGGTTTAGGGCAGAATACAGTGCGCTGTTTTTCAGGGGGTGGTCCCTCATGAGCAGGCCGAGCTCGAGTCACATTCCGAGTCCGAGCTCGAGGCGCCCTCCCGGGCAGGGCTCGCGGGAGATTGCGATTCCGTGTTGGAGTTCTCCATCGTCCGGTCGCGGGTGGGGTACCTTTATTGTCGATAGTGACACTAGTGACGAGGGCCTCAGGCTTGATAACGAATCCGCGGCCAACGGGAGGACTATCATATAAAGAGCAACAGGATACACGAAATAATATAATTCTGACTAGGACAACATAAACGCAAGAAGTGTTGATATTGAAAAAAATATTTAATTTTGTATATAAATATTTTCATATTTAAAAAAGTTTCCGGAAGCAGGAAGATTTACAAACAAATAATATCATAAACCGAATGTTTCATGATCCTTTTCTAATTAGAGTGTGTGACAGCATGTGAGAACGTTTCTTAAAAATATGACTTATTGCAATTACTTAATCGCAATTATAAACGATTAAGACCTTCTCACAACGAGGCAATCTATCCAAAGTATAAAACTCGTTATACTTGATGAGAAAACAAATCTCTACTTAGGTTTCATTTCGTTTCATCGCGTTCATAAAAAGTGAATTTGTATGAACACATCGTGCAATTTAGTAATTAGGACCGTTGATCTCGCTGCAACATAGATGGATAGAAAAAAGCCATTTAAAATGATACAACGTCGGGAAGACAATTATGAAAATTATAAATGGAACACGAGATAAAATTGTTTAAGATTAATTCTTCTTTTTTTCTTTTTTTTTTAATCGCGAGTGTTTGCAAACGAAGTTTCAATCTGTTTACAATGATAGCAATGAGAGGAGGATGTCTATGAAAGTTATAAATGCGATATTGAATAACATTTCTGCGAGTGGGTTTGTTTTTCGTTACAAATGTTTTTTAAACGAATCTGCAATCTGTTGGAAACTACGGAACAGTAACGGGACGACTGATAGGGAAATAAAAAAGATCGCGTTTTATTTGAACAGACAAATCTTTGAAATCTATTCGAAAGTCTATTTGAAATGGTACGAGCTCGAAAAGAACGGTGAATACTATAGAAGAAGGATTAATTAAAATTCTTATTAATCTGTACGCTTTGTATATTAAATACCTTGATCGATGCCAAGATAACAAATTATTATACAAAACAGTGAAGTATCCACGTCTGACATTAATATTGAGTATTACCATTACTGTAATTTAATTTTTAACCGATCCTGAAAATTCCTTAGAACGTAAAAAGTATAAAATGTTACTGTGCATTTCAAGATTAAATGCACTGTAATTTAGAAACAGTTATGAAGCGGAAACAAATAATTTATTCAGAATAAGAATTCTACGTAATCATGTTAAAAAAAAAAACGTACTTATAACGCGTTTAAACTCCAAATATGTAAAGACAATAAGGGAAAAAAATTAAACGCAGAATCGTATTTTTTGTAAATTCACACAAGATTTTATCCAAAAAAAAAATTAAGATTTTTTGAAGAACGTACAAGAACAATAAAAAAGGGATGTTAAATACAAAAAATAGATTAAAATTTAGATTATGAAATATAAAAAAAATGATATTGCATAATTTACAATTATTTTCGATAGCTTACGTCAGTATGTTGGAGTGTAAACTATAAAATATTCAAAAACTGATACCATTTAGACATAATTTAGAAAAACAATAAATTGCGGAAACCGATAGTTAAAACTCGATACGATCGATACTCCAAAACTCTAATCCTAATAATTACTCAGCAATAATAACCGATAATTCATGTTGATTAATGTTTGAACTCCGTTTTTTTTCTGTATGTGTATACAAATTTTGTACAGTTTGATAAAGCGAAATTAAATTATCATCTTTTTGTACTACTTCAAACATTGAGATTTGTCATCTTCAAGGTCGATCACACATAGTTTCAGATTGCGGAGTTGCAAGGGTAATTAATTTTGCAATCGGTTTTCCTTTGATATAGATGTGAATACAAATAGCCATTGATTGACAATATACCGAAGCAATTCTAGTTTAATTTGAAGTCATCGATCCTTTGATATTTTTGGAAGAATAGTAAAAGTACAGAGAAAACAAGAAAAAATGGCGTTAACTAAAAGATAACTCCAATGTATCTCATAAATATTATCTATATATCATTTGTAAGATGTAAGTGACCAAGATATCGAATTATACAAAAATTGTATGTAATGATTAATACTTGAACGTTACTTACATTTATGTACATGAAAATTTGATCTTTTATTAACTAAGTTATTGATCGACAAAATGACTTCCTACATAATTCTCCGCCTGAACTGAAATGCATATCTTTTTTTACGCAAGCCTTATGTGTAGCTAGCAACGAGCAAACAGATTAATTACTTTACACACGGTCGTATCTTGTTTGCTGTAGGCGAGTTCTCTCGTGTAATCAACGAAGTACTCAACTTTAAAGCGATAACAGAAGAACATTATTGTATCGATAAAAATCATGCTTTTTTCAAAGAAATATGTAACTCGTATTTTTTTTAAAGCAACCCTCATAATGTATTGAATAAAATAATCATACATTTTTTTTGTTCAACATTTGTAAAATACGATATTATCAAGATCACCAAGGAGGTAATCTTCAATTCTTAATGAATATAATAAAAAACATAATTAATGATTGTTTGATGGTTTTATTATTATCTCTATAATACAAAAGCACAACATCGTGTCAACAGTTTATATAGTTCGTATGTTTCTGTAGGAATACACAAATAATAGTTCTCTATCACAACGTAATCTAAAGGGAAAACCCTAACTAAATGACAAAAATATCGGTAATAACTGGAACTAATGAATGTTAAAAGCAATCAGTATATTCCGTACAAACTTCCATCAACACGATTCGTTCTTCATTCTCTCAACACACTAAGACCGCAATCTTTAAACGCTTATAAAACCATAAGCAATCGTGAAGTTTAGAATTCGCTAACTGGGCGTCTCTCAATCCAGTTTTTGATCTTGGGCAGAAGGAGGACCTTTTTCTCCAGCAGCTTCAGATTCTCGTAATTCTCGATCAGATCAGACTTGTACATAAAGTTCAAATAATCGAGCAGAGCAACGAATGTTAAATCAGCCCAAGAGAGAGTACCATCGTAGAAGTAGCCGTCATTTTCCTTCACTTGCTGGTCCAAACGTTCTAAAATGAACAGCAGCGTCTCTTCAGCAGCCTTGCGTTTTGCAGCTTTGACCTTCTCGTCCTCCTCATAGTGGAAGGCGGCAATTTCTGAAAATTTGTTTTCAGTTAAATACTATTCGCTAATGTTATACTAATTTGAATACAGTGTTGTGCGAAATTTAAATGATACTGAAGATAGAATTACAATCCTTTTTAATCCTTTGTCTTGTATTGTTGACATACGTGTATCGTTCGATTAAATCATATATTAAATCGGATTTCAACTAATAAATACCTGAACAGATATGTACTATCTGTTATCAAGATTCTCATAAGATTTATGCAAAACAGCACTGGATACTCACTATGACGAATATCATGAATAGTATCAACAGTGGCATCAATATGAAGATCTGCCCAGTCAGTCTTTCCAGCTAAGTCATATTGTTTGGCTAAGTAACGGCAAATAGCTGTAGACTGAGCAACCTTCCTTCTATCAGCTACGAGCATAGGAAGCTGGCCATAAGGAGTCACTAAAAACATACAACTAATAGAATCAAAGATTCTATCGAACAAACAGATTATGATGCTTCTTAAATATCTAGCTTCCTGTTATCTGTTTTGGAAAGATATAATTTAATTTATTGATAATTTATCAGCAAACAAAGGGCATTGTCTCCTTAACAATACCTATTGTTCTCCCACATATCTTATAGAGCAATGGAGAGTAAACAATAATATCTGTTATACTCTGCATAATTGTGTTCTACTTTATTTAGCTACTTTAGTTAAATTAGGAAAGATGAGATTTAAGAAACAGAATTTCTTTAAATTTTAAGCTTACAGGGCTTTATTTCTGGCCAGACGTCCTTTTTGATACGTTCATCTTCAAATGGAATACTAGCATAGCTGAAGAAGAACGGATTGGTTCTGCCAATGCCGTAACTGGGAAGTAAGTCAATTTATAGAGCGGCATCTTCCTGGAAGTATAATATATACAAAGTAAAAACAAAGAATCATTGATGACAAGAATTATATTATTACAAATTATGAAGTATAAGACAATTTAAGTAAAAAGCATCAACTACTAACTACTCGCATAGCTATTTGTATCTTTATATTTTAATATAGCTTAGATATAAAAAGAATATTATTTTTGGATGTAATAATGTATAAACTTGCGCCAAATATTATAACAAAATATTGCACTTTCTATTTAAGTAGGATAGACATATTACCGGCATTTATTTTTTCTTTCTATAGCAATGAAATTGTTTATAAAAAAGTTTATAAGAAAACTATCAATTAATGCAAACAACGCATTTCAAAATATTAATTACATTCGCACGATTCGTTATCTCTAGTATTAATTTAACCATATGGTTCTATACACCCAAGACCCTCTAACAGTAATTTAGTACCATTACTAGTCGTATGTACAATGTATGTTTGTATACAACTTTCGTAACTACAAAACATTCAGCATGATTATATATTCTTCCAAACTTAAGAAACATTTTCTAATTGCATACTTAAATTTATCGATCAATTATAAACATATGATAACATTTATTTCTTTCAACTACTAATTTTCAAATCCTCTGCTGTTCCGTTAATTGAACGACGCGCCGACTTTTCGTACAAGTATCTTGTATCTTATCTGTATTATTTAGTTATCAATACAGAAGAAACATTTTCTAATTGTATACTTAAATTTATCGATCAATTATGAACATGTAATAACATTTATTTCTTTCAACTACTAATTTTTAAATCATCTGCTGTTCGGTTAATTGAAGGATGTCGGCTTTCTGTAGAAGTATTTCATATTTATTATTTAATTATGAATAAGGAAAAAACATACAAAATATAGTTTTCAAACGGTTTATTATTTATAAAGAGAAACTTTGACTCAGGATATATATACTATATATATACTATTTACTTACAATTTTTTTTTTAAGACTTCAAAGTCGAAACAAGCACAGGAAATTTCCAAGCCGGTTAACAGAAACTTGAATGAGACAAAAATAACCTTTAGATCAATATATGTTCTTCTTCCCCCCTGTTGCTTCCACGTAACTCTTATCCTATTGGTGGAGCTGTGCTGATATGTGAAATTATGACTACATAAAAACATCCGGAAAGACTCATTGAATGATTTTATAGTTTAAGGTTAATAAATTTCCATAAATTAAAGTTGAAAATTTATGAGAACATGTTTTCTGTAACAAAACTTAGTAAAAACAAACTAGTAAGGTTTATAGATTCTTTAATGATTATGTATGTATTCATGAACTAGTTCGATAAACATCGTTCGATAAAACGTCGAACAACACACAACATTGAAGCGCGAAATTTCAAATTCAAGGAAAGATAAATAACAAATATTGCGAACAAATGATATTAAATTTACAATAATCTCATGTAAGAAAAAATAAAAGGGATAAAAGTAGTACAGAAGATAGAAAAATCTATAAAACTGGTGGCTGGGAAATAGAAAATATATAAATTTATGTTATTAGAGTTTAGTACTTCTGTCGATCAATGTGTTACGACCGTTCGCGGAGAGACGCAGTCGCAGTAGCGAGAGGCGTAAATTCTCGCTACGATTCGGTGAATCGACGCCGCGAAGTAGTGGTTCCCCTGTTTCGGTTAAGATAAGAGGTGGTTAAATGAATATGACACAGTATAGTAAGTTATATTTCACCGTTTATTCCAACAACTTATAACGAAGGCAGTTACGCTGGTGCGTATGTACGAGATGAATAAGTGACTGATCTGTGGGTGTGTCCTACCCGGTGGAAGGATATTGACCGTTCGAAAGAAGATAATTTTAGAAACTTCAACCTTTGGAGGTGTTTGTTAATTAAAAATGACAAAACTGGTATTATGTAAAAAAGAGTAATGTGTATCCTGAATCAATGTCGAATGGAAATTAGACAGTTCTATAAAAATAATCCTTCTCACGATTCCACAACTTCATAGCTTAATTAAATACAATTCTTCGGCGATATAATTACAAATACATTTACAGGAATTGTGTAATATGATAAATATCTCGTTAAAGAGATTGAAATCGTAAACTCTAGATTCTAGTATTCTTTCACTTTCATGTTTCCTATGAGCCCTTCAATCGCTAAATATTTTGCAATGAAACACGTATTATTAAACAACATAATCATACTAAATTAATTTAATGTGATTATTTATTATTATTATATAATAACACAGTGATGAAAGAAATAAACTGGTCAAGTAATCTAAGGAACGATAATACGTATCTATGTCAGTGACAGTGAGAAAAATTCAGATATCTGTACTTAAGTGATTACACTTATAAGTATCATTATATATTATATAAATATGATATTTCGAATGGTATCATTTATCACTCATTAAACAAGAGTGTCATATCCAGAGAAATGATTTTACATATCTTAATCTTTGCTTTGATTACGATAGTAATAATTTCTATCAAACTTGATGAGGAAGATACATGAATAATTATCTAAAAGCTGAAAATCTTGGCAAATTCATTTGTACATAAACTAACAGGAGTGAATTTTAAAGATACACTCTGCTCTCAACAATTAAAGCTGTCTTGTCGCAACAAAGTTTCAATAATTTTTTATGGACAACATGGCCCAGTTTGCACAAAGACTAAAAATTTTAACATTAAATTTGGATAAACTATCTTACGATAGAAGGAATGATATATCCTTCATTTTCGCCAATAATCTGGTCGAATTTAGTCAAGTAAAATGGTATTGTTTCGTTCAAAAGTTGATTCTTCCTCGCTTCCTTCTTTTCAGGATCCTCCTCCATGCGATAGTAGCAGATAGCTGAAACGTATATGAAACCAACCGTTACATTCATTTGTGTTTTTCCCCCCAAACGAAGAGAAAATAAGTTGTGAAAGAAGGAGTAGCCTCTCATAGTTCCTACAATTTCTTCATTCTCTTTGCTTTCTTCAATATTGCCTCAACAAGTTCCTGTGGTTCACGATACTTGAAATATATACAATGTTACCAGCGTGGAAATTGTCTTGGAAACTTGGAAAATCTTTCAAGAGGAACAACATTGCTAACTGAGATTCGAGAAAGGAAAGGTAAGTAAATCCTTGCTTCTACTTAGAGCTTTTTTATTTACTTCTGACGAGTAAAGTACTGTTATTAAAATTTGATTAAAAGTACCAAGAATGTCGAGATATAAACAACCATTTGTGGAAAGGTCAGGAGAAGCAGAATTATCGAATAAACGTTATATAACTCTTAGTGATTAAGTAGGAGAAGAGAAACGAGAAAAAAGTCTTTTATCTAGGTCTTAATAAAGTATACTATATTTATCTCCATATCAAGAATAACAACAAGATATAAACAGTCTTCTAGAAATTGAGTAAATATTACATAATTACATCTTGAGCAATATTTTGAGTCTTAGCTTTTGCTTAATCATTATAATAATCTTAAATATCTGTAAATTCTTCACAGACTCTTTGCATCTTCTATACAGGTATCTCATGATCATGTGATAACACACAGGAAGAAAGAATAGAGGAAAAAACAGCGTAAGAAAAAGTTGCGTAAGAGTATCGTCGCACTACATCATTCGACAATTGATGCACGTCATGGCGATCGTCACGGTTTAAAGCAGGCCATCAAAAACACATTTGTTATCGTACGGAAAAATCTGCGACGTTCCAGCTGTTCAGGTGCATCGAATTGTGAATCATCGGCGGTACGAAGCAAGGCGAGGGGCGTAAATAGAGAAAGAAGAGAAGAGAAGGATTCGCATAAATGATAAAATATAATCGTTCGTTCCTCGTCGATGGCGGATGGATGGCTTTAATCGTGGACGATATCGATACGATTATATTTTATACATTTGAAACAAATATAAAAGACGAGCAAAAACCAGAGATACGATCGTTATGATATTATTCAATCGGTAGCCTATTTACCTCGTTTTTTGTTCACCTTCGGTGTCTAGTAATAATTTTTCGATTCGACTGGCGTGACGTTACGTTGGCGGTGTAAAAACACGATTTTAAACACCTGCGGATAGTTGCATGAGTTTCGAGCGATTCCATTCCCTTCGATTTATATTTATGCGATCAACGCGCGGATCGTTAACGCATTATGCAGACAGCAGATGTTACGTAATCACACATATCGTAATTGGAAATTAGTAACGTTATCGCGTACCAGGATCTTCCTGTCTTTGATCATCGAGTAACACCTCGTTGTCCTCGCTCCTTCCGCGGATAACCAGCGTTTATCATATAGAGACAGGGATTTGCAAAGAATAAAAGTTGTAGAACGTTGAAAGGCGTTGAGAGAAACGTGATGTTATCCCGTTATTCGTTAACGCAACGCAGTTAAAAAAAATCCCGTAGGAAGATTACGATAATAGATAACCTGAGTCGAGTGTTTGTCGGGGCATCTAAAAGATTCTTTCGAGTTGAGCGTCTGAGATTGCAGAGAAGAAAATTTGGAAGCCATCGAATTCGTGATGTCGATAGAAATCTTCAGTTGGAATCGTTGTATCATAACGTAGTCTGCTTATTGTCGATAAGACTTTACTAAACTAAAAGTGACTACTAAAAGTTTCTATCCTCTAAATTCTATCTACGATTCTATAATCTAAAAACTGACTTTTGCAAACAAACTGTAACATTCGCTTAACGGAAAGACATACGTATCTTGTTTGTACTCGTCTTTTCACAATGAATTCTTGAACGTCTGTCTCTGTGGTGAGACAAATGCAAAGTCATCTCATCAGTTACTCACCTTGCTTCAAATTGCTACGATTGCTATCGGTTTGGATACTTGCGATTGTTTCGTTATGGCTATATTAGGCTCTAGGTTGCAAGGTTAGGGTGTTGTCCTGAAGTTCCAGAGGGGCCCCGGCGTCCTTTCGTCTCCGACTCGGCCATCCTGACACTTACACGTCCTCGTGTGTGGCCTGCTGGCTTAGTCTACCCGTCGGGGCTTCCACCACGCAGGCATCGACCCGGCGCTCGTCCTCGGGGCAATGTTTTTCTTCTCGCCGCGATGGACAGCGAGACGCGATGTGTCCCGGCATGTGGCAGTGAAAGCACAACGCTTTTGGTGGTGCAGCCGGTCGGCTTTCCTCCGGGCGTCGAGGGTCCTTCTTCGGTTCCCACTTCGCCCTCTTGCGGCATTCGAATGTCGGATGTCCGTAAATACCGCAGTGGCCACACCTGGTCCAGGGGGCGGGTGACCTGCCTCGTTTGTTTCCGGAGCTCGCTAATGACCTCCACGGCGGGGGCGTTGGCCACTCCGTGTATAGGAAGGGCTTCATTTCTCTTTGGAATTGTTTCACCGACGTGATGTCACTCGTGAGCGCTAGTCGTTTAAAACGTTTGTTCATCGCGCGAGCCCAGCAGATGGAGGGCGGTGGCGGCGAGTACCTCTTCCCTGGTTGAATTTCGCCACTTCGACCCCAGGAGGGTGATGATACGATTTCCGTACGCTCCTGGTGTTTCGCCGTCCCGCGGTAGTTCCTCGGCTACCTTGATTAGCGACGCGGCTGCTACTTCTTAGCCACCGAAGTGCGCGGCGAATTGTTCCTTAAAATCTGGCCAGGTGAGCTCGTCGCCGTCCATTATCTGCGTAAGCCAATACGCTGCCAGACCCTCTAGGGCACGGTTTAGGGCAGAATACAGTGCGCTGTTTTTCAGGGGGTGGTCCCTCATGAGCAGGCCGAGCTCGAGTCACATTCCGAGTCCGAGCTCGAGGCGCCCTCCCGGGCAGGGCTCGCGGGAGATTGCGATTCCGTGTTGGAGTTCTCCATCGTCCGGTCGCGGGTGGGGTACCTTTATTGTCGATAGTGACACTAGTGACGAGGGCCTCAGGCTTGATAACGAATCCGCGGCCAACGGGAGGACTATCATATAAAGAGCAACAGGATACACGAAATAATATAATTCTGACTAGGACAACATAAACGCAAGAAGTGTTGATATTGAAAAAAATATTTAATTTTGTATATAAATATTTTCATATTTAAAAAAGTTTCCGGAAGCAGGAAGATTTACAAACAAATAATATCATAAACCGAATGTTTCATGATCCTTTTCTAATTAGAGTGTGTGACAGCATGTGAGAACGTTTCTTAAAAATATGACTTATTGCAATTACTTAATCGCAATTATAAACGATTAAGACCTTCTCACAACGAGGCAATCTATCCAAAGTATAAAACTCGTTATACTTGATGAGAAAACAAATCTCTACTTAGGTTTCATTTCGTTTCATCGCGTTCATAAAAAGTGAATTTGTATGAACACATCGTGCAATTTAGTAATTAGGACCGTTGATCTCGCTGCAACATAGATGGATAGAAAAAAGCCATTTAAAATGATACAACGTCGGGAAGACAATTATGAAAATTATAAATGGAACACGAGATAAAATTGTTTAAGATTAATTCTTCTTTTTTTCTTTTTTTTTTAATCGCGAGTGTTTGCAAACGAAGTTTCAATCTGTTTACAATGATAGCAATGAGAGGAGGATGTCTATGAAAGTTATAAATGCGATATTGAATAACATTTCTGCGAGTGGGTTTGTTTTTCGTTACAAATGTTTTTTAAACGAATCTGCAATCTGTTGGAAACTACGGAACAGTAACGGGACGACTGATAGGGAAATAAAAAAGATCGCGTTTTATTTGAACAGACAAATCTTTGAAATCTATTCGAAAGTCTATTTGAAATGGTACGAGCTCGAAAAGAACGGTGAATACTATAGAAGAAGGATTAATTAAAATTCTTATTAATCTGTACGCTTTGTATATTAAATACCTTGATCGATGCCAAGATAACAAATTATTATACAAAACAGTGAAGTATCCACGTCTGACATTAATATTGAGTATTACCATTACTGTAATTTAATTTTTAACCGATCCTGAAAATTCCTTAGAACGTAAAAAGTATAAAATGTTACTGTGCATTTCAAGATTAAATGCACTGTAATTTAGAAACAGTTATGAAGCGGAAACAAATAATTTATTCAGAATAAGAATTCTACGTAATCATGTTAAAAAAAAAAACGTACTTATAACGCGTTTAAACTCCAAATATGTAAAGACAATAAGGGAAAAAAATTAAACGCAGAATCGTATTTTTTGTAAATTCACACAAGATTTTATCCAAAAAAAAAATTAAGATTTTTTGAAGAACGTACAAGAACAATAAAAAAGGGATGTTAAATACAAAAAATAGATTAAAATTTAGATTATGAAATATAAAAAAAATGATATTGCATAATTTACAATTATTTTCGATAGCTTACGTCAGTATGTTGGAGTGTAAACTATAAAATATTCAAAAACTGATACCATTTAGACATAATTTAGAAAAACAATAAATTGCGGAAACCGATAGTTAAAACTCGATACGATCGATACTCCAAAACTCTAATCCTAATAATTACTCAGCAATAATAACCGATAATTCATGTTGATTAATGTTTGAACTCCGTTTTTTTTCTGTATGTGTATACAAATTTTGTACAGTTTGATAAAGCGAAATTAAATTATCATCTTTTTGTACTACTTCAAACATTGAGATTTGTCATCTTCAAGGTCGATCACACATAGTTTCAGATTGCGGAGTTGCAAGGGTAATTAATTTTGCAATCGGTTTTCCTTTGATATAGATGTGAATACAAATAGCCATTGATTGACAATATACCGAAGCAATTCTAGTTTAATTTGAAGTCATCGATCCTTTGATATTTTTGGAAGAATAGTAAAAGTACAGAGAAAACAAGAAAAAATGGCGTTAACTAAAAGATAACTCCAATGTATCTCATAAATATTATCTATATATCATTTGTAAGATGTAAGTGACCAAGATATCGAATTATACAAAAATTGTATGTAATGATTAATACTTGAACGTTACTTACATTTATGTACATGAAAATTTGATCTTTTATTAACTAAGTTATTGATCGACAAAATGACTTCCTACATAATTCTCCGCCTGAACTGAAATGCATATCTTTTTTTACGCAAGCCTTATGTGTAGCTAGCAACGAGCAAACAGATTAATTACTTTACACACGGTCGTATCTTGTTTGCTGTAGGCGAGTTCTCTCGTGTAATCAACGAAGTACTCAACTTTAAAGCGATAACAGAAGAACATTATTGTATCGATAAAAATCATGCTTTTTTCAAAGAAATATGTAACTCGTATTTTTTTTAAAGCAACCCTCATAATGTATTGAATAAAATAATCATACATTTTTTTTTGTTCAACATTTGTAAAATACGATATTATCAAGATCACCAAGGAGGTAATCTTCAATTCTTAATGAATATAATAAAAAACATAATTAATGATTGTTTGATGGTTTTATTATTATCTCTATAATACAAAAGCACAACATCGTGTCAACAGTTTATATAGTTCGTATGTTTCTGTAGGAATACACAAATAATAGTTCTCTATCACAACGTAATCTAAAGGGAAAACCCTAACTAAATGACAAAAATATCGGTAATAACTGGAACTAATGAATGTTAAAAGCAATCAGTATATTCCGTACAAACTTCCATCAACACGATTCGTTCTTCATTCTCTCAACACACTAAGACCGCAATCTTTAAACGCTTATAAAACCATAAGCAATCGTGAAGTTTAGAATTCGCTAACTGGGCGTCTCTCAATCCAGTTTTTGATCTTGGGCAGAAGGAGGACCTTTTTCTCCAGCAGCTTCAGATTCTCGTAATTCTCGATCAGATCAGACTTGTACATAAAGTTCAAATAATCGAGCAGAGCAACGAATGTTAAATCAGCCCAAGAGAGAGTACCATCGTAGAAGTAGCCGTCATTTTCCTTCACTTGCTGGTCCAAACGTTCTAAAATGAACAGCAGCGTCTCTTCAGCAGCCTTGCGTTTTGCAGCTTTGACCTTCTCGTCCTCCTCATAGTGGAAGGCGGCAATTTCTGAAAATTTGTTTTCAGTTAAATACTATTCGCTAATGTTATACTAATTTGAATACAGTGTTGTGCGAAATTTAAATGATACTGAAGATAGAATTACAATCCTTTTTAATCCTTTGTCTTGTATTGTTGACATACGTGTATCGTTCGATTAAATCATATATTAAATCGGATTTCAACTAATAAATACCTGAACAGATATGTACTATCTGTTATCAAGATTCTCATAAGATTTATGCAAAACAGCACTGGATACTCACTATGACGAATATCATGAATAGTATCAACAGTGGCATCAATATGAAGATCTGCCCAGTCAGTCTTTCCAGCTAAGTCATATTGTTTGGCTAAGTAACGGCAAATAGCTGTAGACTGAGCAACCTTCCTTCTATCAGCTACGAGCATAGGAAGCTGGCCATAAGGAGTCACTAAAAACATACAACTAATAGAATCAAAGATTCTATCGAACAAACAGATTATGATGCTTCTTAAATATCTAGCTTCCTGTTATCTGTTTTGGAAAGATATAATTTAATTTATTGATAATTTATCAGCAAACAAAGGGCATTGTCTCCTTAACAATACCTATTGTTCTCCCACATATCTTATAGAGCAATGGAGAGTAAACAATAATATCTGTTATACTCTGCATAATTGTGTTCTACTTTATTTAGCTACTTTAGTTAAATTAGGAAAGATGAGATTTAAGAAACAGAATTTCTTTAAATTTTAAGCTTACAGGGCTTTATTTCTGGCCAGACGTCCTTTTTGATACGTTCATCTTCAAATGGAATACTAGCATAGCTGAAGAAGAACGGATTGGTTCTGCCAATGCCGTAACTGGGAAGTAAGTCAATTTATAGAGCGGCATCTTCCTGGAAGTATAATATATACAAAGTAAAAACAAAGAATCATTGATGACAAGAATTATATTATTACAAATTATGAAGTATAAGACAATTTAAGTAAAAAGCATCAACTACTAACTACTCGCATAGCTATTTGTATCTTTATATTTTAATATAGCTTAGATATAAAAAGAATATTATTTTTGGATGTAATAATGTATAAACTTGCGCCAAATATTATAACAAAATATTGCACTTTCTATTTAAGTAGGATAGACATATTACCGGCATTTATTTTTTCTTTCTATAGCAATGAAATTGTTTATAAAAAAGTTTATAAGAAAACTATCAATTAATGCAAACAACGCATTTCAAAATATTAATTACATTCGCACGATTCGTTATCTCTAGTATTAATTTAACCATATGGTTCTATACACCCAAGACCCTCTAACAGTAATTTAGTACCATTACTAGTCGTATGTACAATGTATGTTTGTATACAACTTTCGTAACTACAAAACATTCAGCATGATTATATATTCTTCCAAACTTAAGAAACATTTTCTAATTGCATACTTAAATTTATCGATCAATTATAAACATATGATAACATTTATTTCTTTCAACTACTAATTTTCAAATCCTCTGCTGTTCCGTTAATTGAACGACGCGCCGACTTTTCGTACAAGTATCTTGTATCTTATCTGTATTATTTAGTTATCAATACAGAAGAAACATTTTCTAATTGTATACTTAAATTTATCGATCAATTATGAACATGTAATAACATTTATTTCTTTCAACTACTAATTTTTAAATCATCTGCTGTTCGGTTAATTGAAGGATGTCGGCTTTCTGTAGAAGTATTTCATATTTATTATTTAATTATGAATAAGGAAAAAACATACAAAATATAGTTTTCAAACGGTTTATTATTTATAAAGAGAAACTTTGACTCAGGATATATATACTATATATATACTATTTACTTACAATTTTTTTTTTAAGACTTCAAAGTCGAAACAAGCACAGGAAATTTCCAAGCCGGTTAACAGAAACTTGAATGAGACAAAAATAACCTTTAGATCAATATATGTTCTTCTTCCCCCCTGTTGCTTCCACGTAACTCTTATCCTATTGGTGGAGCTGTGCTGATATGTGAAATTATGACTACATAAAAACATCCGGAAAGACTCATTGAATGATTTTATAGTTTAAGGTTAATAAATTTCCATAAATTAAAGTTGAAAATTTATGAGAACATGTTTTCTGTAACAAAACTTAGTAAAAACAAACTAGTAAGGTTTATAGATTCTTTAATGATTATGTATGTATTCATGAACTAGTTCGATAAACATCGTTCGATAAAACGTCGAACAACACACAACATTGAAGCGCGAAATTTCAAATTCAAGGAAAGATAAATAACAAATATTGCGAACAAATGATATTAAATTTACAATAATCTCATGTAAGAAAAAATAAAAGGGATAAAAGTAGTACAGAAGATAGAAAAATCTATAAAACTGGTGGCTGGGAAATAGAAAATATATAAATTTATGTTATTAGAGTTTAGTACTTCTGTCGATCAATGTGTTACGACCGTTCGCGGAGAGACGCAGTCGCAGTAGCGAGAGGCGTAAATTCTCGCTACGATTCGGTGAATCGACGCCGCGAAGTAGTGGTTCCCCTGTTTCGGTTAAGATAAGAGGTGGTTAAATGAATATGACACAGTATAGTAAGTTATATTTCACCGTTTATTCCAACAACTTATAACGAAGGCAGTTACGCTGGTGCGTATGTACGAGATGAATAAGTGACTGATCTGTGGGTGTGTCCTACCCGGTGGAAGGATATTGACCGTTCGAAAGAAGATAATTTTAGAAACTTCAACCTTTGGAGGTGTTTGTTAATTAAAAATGACAAAACTGGTATTATGTAAAAAAGAGTAATGTGTATCCTGAATCAATGTCGAATGGAAATTAGACAGTTCTATAAAAATAATCCTTCTCACGATTCCACAACTTCATAGCTTAATTAAATACAATTCTTCGGCGATATAATTACAAATACATTTACAGGAATTGTGTAATATGATAAATATCTCGTTAAAGAGATTGAAATCGTAAACTCTAGATTCTAGTATTCTTTCACTTTCATGTTTCCTATGAGCCCTTCAATCGCTAAATATTTTGCAATGAAACACGTATTATTAAACAACATAATCATACTAAATTAATTTAATGTGATTATTTATTATTATTATATAATAACACAGTGATGAAAGAAATAAACTGGTCAAGTAATCTAAGGAACGATAATACGTATCTATGTCAGTGACAGTGAGAAAAATTCAGATATCTGTACTTAAGTGATTACACTTATAAGTATCATTATATATTATATAAATATGATATTTCGAATGGTATCATTTATCACTCATTAAACAAGAGTGTCATATCCAGAGAAATGATTTTACATATCTTAATCTTTGCTTTGATTACGATAGTAATAATTTCTATCAAACTTGATGAGGAAGATACATGAATAATTATCTAAAAGCTGAAAATCTTGGCAAATTCATTTGTACATAAACTAACAGGAGTGAATTTTAAAGATACACTCTGCTCTCAACAATTAAAGCTGTCTTGTCGCAACAAAGTTTCAATAATTTTTTATGGACAACATGGCCCAGTTTGCACAAAGACTAAAAATTTTAACATTAAATTTGGATAAACTATCTTACGATAGAAGGAATGATATATCCTTCATTTTCGCCAATAATCTGGTCGAATTTAGTCAAGTAAAATGGTATTGTTTCGTTCAAAAGTTGATTCTTCCTCGCTTCCTTCTTTTCAGGATCCTCCTCCATGCGATAGTAGCAGATAGCTGAAACGTATATGAAACCAACCGTTACATTCATTTGTGTTTTTCCCCCCAAACGAAGAGAAAATAAGTTGTGAAAGAAGGAGTAGCCTCTCATAGTTCCTACAATTTCTTCATTCTCTTTGCTTTCTTCAATATTGCCTCAACAAGTTCCTGTGGTTCACGATACTTGAAATATATACAATGTTACCAGCGTGGAAATTGTCTTGGAAACTTGGAAAATCTTTCAAGAGGAACAACATTGCTAACTGAGATTCGAGAAAGGAAAGGTAAGTAAATCCTTGCTTCTACTTAGAGCTTTTTTATTTACTTCTGACGAGTAAAGTACTGTTATTAAAATTTGATTAAAAGTACCAAGAATGTCGAGATATAAACAACCATTTGTGGAAAGGTCAGGAGAAGCAGAATTATCGAATAAACGTTATATAACTCTTAGTGATTAAGTAGGAGAAGAGAAACGAGAAAAAAGTCTTTTATCTAGGTCTTAATAAAGTATACTATATTTATCTCCATATCAAGAATAACAACAAGATATAAACAGTCTTCTAGAAATTGAGTAAATATTACATAATTACATCTTGAGCAATATTTTGAGTCTTAGCTTTTGCTTAATCATTATAATAATCTTAAATATCTGTAAATTCTTCACAGACTCTTTGCATCTTCTATACAGGTATCTCATGATCATGTGATAACACACAGGAAGAAAGAATAGAGGAAAAAACAGCGTAAGAAAAAGTTGCGTAAGAGTATCGTCGCACTACATCATTCGACAATTGATGCACGTCATGGCGATCGTCACGGTTTAAAGCAGGCCATCAAAAACACGTTTGTTATCGTACGGAAAAATCTGCGACGTTCCAGCTGTTCAGGTGCATCGAATTGTGAATCATCGGCGGTACGAAGCAAGGCGAGGGGCGTAAATAGAGAAAGAAGAGAAGAGAAGGATTCGCATAAATGATAAAATATAATCGTTCGTTCCTCGTCGATGGCGGATGGATGGCTTTAATCGTGGACGATATCGATACGATTATATTTTATACATTTGAAACAAATATAAAAGACGAGCAAAAACCAGAGATACGATCGTTATGATATTATTCAATCGGTAGCCTATTTACCTCGTTTTTTGTTCACCTTCGGTGTCTAGTAATAATTTTTCGATTCGACTGGCGTGACGTTACGTTGGCGGTGTAAAAACACGATTTTAAACACCTGCGGATAGTTGCATGAGTTTCGAGCGATTCCATTCCCTTCGATTTATATTTATGCGATCAACGCGCGGATCGTTAACGCATTATGCAGACAGCAGATGTTACGTAATCACACATATCGTAATTGGAAATTAGTAACGTTATCGCGTACCAGGATCTTCCTGTCTTTGATCATCGAGTAACACCTCGTTGTCCTCGCTCCTTCCGCGGATAACCAGCGTTTATCATATAGAGACAGGGATTTGCAAAGAATAAAAGTTGTAGAACGTTGAAAGGCGTTGAGAGAAACGTGATGTTATCCCGTTATTCGTTAACGCAACGCAGTTAAAAAAAATCCCGTAGGAAGATTACGATAATAGATAACCTGAGTCGAGTGTTTGTCGGGGCATCTAAAAGATTCTTTCGAGTTGAGCGTCTGAGATTGCAGAGAAGAAAATTTGGAAGCCATCGAATTCGTGATGTCGATAGAAATCTTCAGTTGGAATCGTTGTATCATAACGTAGTCTGCTTATTGTCGATAAGACTTTACTAAACTAAAAGTGACTACTAAAAGTTTCTATCCTCTAAATTCTATCTACGATTCTATAATCTAAAAACTGACTTTTGCAAACAAACTGTAACATTCGCTTAACGGAAAGACATACGTATCTTGTTTGTACTCGTCTTTTCACAATGAATTCTTGAACGTCTGTCTCTGTGGTGAGACAAATGCAAAGTCATCTCATCAGTTACTCACCTTGCTTCAAATTGCTACGATTGCTATCGGTTTGGATACTTGCGATTGTTTCGTTATGGCTATATTAGGCTCTAGGTTGCAAGGTTAGGGTGTTGTCCTGAAGTTCCAGAGGGGCCCCGGCGTCCTTTCGTCTCCGACTCGGCCATCCTGACACTTACACGTCCTCGTGTGTGGCCTGCTGGCTTAGTCTACCCGTCGGGGCTTCCACCACGCAGGCATCGACCCGGCGCTCGTCCTCGGGGCAATGTTTTTCTTCTCGCCGCGATGGACAGCGAGACGCGATGTGTCCCGGCATGTGGCAGTGAAAGCACAACGCTTTTGGTGGTGCAGCCGGTCGGCTTTCCTCCGGGCGTCGAGGGTCCTTCTTCGGTTCCCACTTCGCCCTCTTGCGGCATTCGAATGTCGGATGTCCGTAAATACCGCAGTGGCCACACCTGGTCCAGGGGGCGGGTGACCTGCCTCGTTTGTTTCCGGAGCTCGCTAATGACCTCCACGGCGGGGGCGTTGGCCACTCCGTGTATAGGAAGGGCTTCATTTCTCTTTGGAATTGTTTCACCGACGTGATGTCACTCGTGAGCGCTAGTCGTTTAAAACGTTTGTTCATCGCGCGAGCCCAGCAGATGGAGGGCGGTGGCGGCGAGTACCTCTTCCCTGGTTGAATTTCGCCACTTCGACCCCAGGAGGGTGATGATACGATTTCCGTACGCTCCTGGTGTTTCGCCGTCCCGCGGTAGTTCCTCGGCTACCTTGATTAGCGACGCGGCTGCTACTTCTTAGCCACCGAAGTGCGCGGCGAATTGTTCCTTAAAATCTGGCCAGGTGAGCTCGTCGCCGTCCATTATCTGCGTAAGCCAATACGCTGCCAGACCCTCTAGGGCACGGTTTAGGGCAGAATACAGTGCGCTGTTTTTCAGGGGGTGGTCCCTCATGAGCAGGCCGAGCTCGAGTCACATTCCGAGTCCGAGCTCGAGGCGCCCTCCCGGGCAGGGCTCGCGGGAGATTGCGATTCCGTGTTGGAGTTCTCCATCGTCCGGTCGCGGGTGGGGTACCTTTATTGTCGATAGTGACACTAGTGACGAGGGCCTCAGGCTTGATAACGAATCCGCGGCCAACGGGAGGACTATCATATAAAGAGCAACAGGATACACGAAATAATATAATTCTGACTAGGACAACATAAACGCAAGAAGTGTTGATATTGAAAAAAATATTTAATTTTGTATATAAATATTTTCATATTTAAAAAAGTTTCCGGAAGCAGGAAGATTTACAAACAAATAATATCATAAACCGAATGTTTCATGATCCTTTTCTAATTAGAGTGTGTGACAGCATGTGAGAACGTTTCTTAAAAATATGACTTATTGCAATTACTTAATCGCAATTATAAACGATTAAGACCTTCTCACAACGAGGCAATCTATCCAAAGTATAAAACTCGTTATACTTGATGAGAAAACAAATCTCTACTTAGGTTTCATTTCGCTTCATCGCGTTCATAAAAAGTGAATTTGTATGAACACATCGTGCAATTTAGTAATTAGGACCGTTGATCTCGCTGCAACATAGATGGATAGAAAAAAGCCATTTAAAATGATACAACGTCGGGAAGACAATTATGAAAATTATAAATGGAACACGAGATAAAATTGTTTAAGATTAATTCTTCTTTTTTTCTTTTTTTTTTAATCGCGAGTGTTTGCAAACGAAGTTTCAATCTGTTTACAATGATAGCAATGAGAGGAGGATGTCTATGAAAGTTATAAATGCGATATTGAATAACATTTCTGCGAGTGGGTTTGTTTTTCGTTACAAATGTTTTTTAAACGAATCTGCAATCTGTTGGAAACTACGGAACAGTAACGGGACGACTGATAGGGAAATAAAAAAGATCGCGTTTTATTTGAACAGACAAATCTTTGAAATCTATTCGAAAGTCTATTTGAAATGGTACGAGCTCGAAAAGAACGGTGAATACTATAGAAGAAGGATTAATTAAAATTCTTATTAATCTGTACGCTTTGTATATTAAATACCTTGATCGATGCCAAGATAACAAATTATTATACAAAACAGTGAAGTATCCACGTCTGACATTAATATTGAGTATTACCATTACTGTAATTTAATTTTTAACCGATCCTGAAAATTCCTTAGAACGTAAAAAGTATAAAATGTTACTGTGCATTTCAAGATTAAATGCACTGTAATTTAGAAACAGTTATGAAGCGGAAACAAATAATTTATTCAGAATAAGAATTCTACGTAATCATGTTAAAAAAAAAAACGTACTTATAACGCGTTTAAACTCCAAATATGTAAAGACAATAAGGGAAAAAAATTAAACGCAGAATCGTATTTTTTGTAAATTCACACAAGATTTTATCCAAAAAAAAAATTAAGATTTTTTGAAGAACGTACAAGAACAATAAAAAAGGGATGTTAAATACAAAAAATAGATTAAAATTTAGATTATGAAATATAAAAAAAATGATATTGCATAATTTACAATTATTTTCGATAGCTTACGTCAGTATGTTGGAGTGTAAACTATAAAATATTCAAAAACTGATACCATTTAGACATAATTTAGAAAAACAATAAATTGCGGAAACCGATAGTTAAAACTCGATACGATCGATACTCCAAAACTCTAATCCTAATAATTACTCAGCAATAATAACCGATAATTCATGTTGATTAATGTTTGAACTCCGTTTTTTTTCTGTATGTGTATACAAATTTTGTACAGTTTGATAAAGCGAAATTAAATTATCATCTTTTTGTACTACTTCAAACATTGAGATTTGTCATCTTCAAGGTCGATCACACATAGTTTCAGATTGCGGAGTTGCAAGGGTAATTAATTTTGCAATCGGTTTTCCTTTGATATAGATGTGAATACAAATAGCCATTGATTGACAATATACCGAAGCAATTCTAGTTTAATTTGAAGTCATCGATCCTTTGATATTTTTGGAAGAATAGTAAAAGTACAGAGAAAACAAGAAAAAATGGCGTTAACTAAAAGATAACTCCAATGTATCTCATAAATATTATCTATATATCATTTGTAAGATGTAAGTGACCAAGATATCGAATTATACAAAAATTGTATGTAATGATTAATACTTGAACGTTACTTACATTTATGTACATGAAAATTTGATCTTTTATTAACTAAGTTATTGATCGACAAAATGACTTCCTACATAATTCTCCGCCTGAACTGAAATGCATATCTTTTTTTACGCAAGCCTTATGTGTAGCTAGCAACGAGCAAACAGATTAATTACTTTACACACGGTCGTATCTTGTTTGCTGTAGGCGAGTTCTCTCGTGTAATCAACGAAGTACTCAACTTTAAAGCGATAACAGAAGAACATTATTGTATCGATAAAAATCATGCTTTTTTCAAAGAAATATGTAACTCGTATTTTTTTTAAAGCAACCCTCATAATGTATTGAATAAAATAATCATACATTTTTTTTTGTTCAACATTTGTAAAATACGATATTATCAAGATCACCAAGGAGGTAATCTTCAATTCTTAATGAATATAATAAAAAACATAATTAATGATTGTTTGATGGTTTTATTATTATCTCTATAATACAAAAGCACAACATCGTGTCAACAGTTTATATAGTTCGTATGTTTCTGTAGGAATACACAAATAATAGTTCTCTATCACAACGTAATCTAAAGGGAAAACCCTAACTAAATGACAAAAATATCGGTAATAACTGGAACTAATGAATGTTAAAAGCAATCAGTATATTCCGTACAAACTTCCATCAACACGATTCGTTCTTCATTCTCTCAACACACTAAGACCGCAATCTTTAAACGCTTATAAAACCATAAGCAATCGTGAAGTTTAGAATTCGCTAACTGGGCGTCTCTCAATCCAGTTTTTGATCTTGGGCAGAAGGAGGACCTTTTTCTCCAGCAGCTTCAGATTCTCGTAATTCTCGATCAGATCAGACTTGTACATAAAGTTCAAATAATCGAGCAGAGCAACGAATGTTAAATCAGCCCAAGAGAGAGTACCATCGTAGAAGTAGCCGTCATTTTCCTTCACTTGCTGGTCCAAACGTTCTAAAATGAACAGCAGCGTCTCTTCAGCAGCCTTGCGTTTTGCAGCTTTGACCTTCTCGTCCTCCTCATAGTGGAAGGCGGCAATTTCTGAAAATTTGTTTTCAGTTAAATACTATTCGCTAATGTTATACTAATTTGAATACAGTGTTGTGCGAAATTTAAATGATACTGAAGATAGAATTACAATCCTTTTTAATCCTTTGTCTTGTATTGTTGACATACGTGTATCGTTCGATTAAATCATATATTAAATCGGATTTCAACTAATAAATACCTGAACAGATATGTACTATCTGTTATCAAGATTCTCATAAGATTTATGCAAAACAGCACTGGATACTCACTATGACGAATATCATGAATAGTATCAACAGTGGCATCAATATGAAGATCTGCCCAGTCAGTCTTTCCAGCTAAGTCATATTGTTTGGCTAAGTAACGGCAAATAGCTGTAGACTGAGCAACCTTCCTTCTATCAGCTACGAGCATAGGAAGCTGGCCATAAGGAGTCACTAAAAACATACAACTAATAGAATCAAAGATTCTATCGAACAAACAGATTATGATGCTTCTTAAATATCTAGCTTCCTGTTATCTGTTTTGGAAAGATATAATTTAATTTATTGATAATTTATCAGCAAACAAAGGGCATTGTCTCCTTAACAATACCTATTGTTCTCCCACATATCTTATAGAGCAATGGAGAGTAAACAATAATATCTGTTATACTCTGCATAATTGTGTTCTACTTTATTTAGCTACTTTAGTTAAATTAGGAAAGATGAGATTTAAGAAACAGAATTTCTTTAAATTTTAAGCTTACAGGGCTTTATTTCTGGCCAGACGTCCTTTTTGATACGTTCATCTTCAAATGGAATACTAGCATAGCTGAAGAAGAACGGATTGGTTCTGCCAATGCCGTAACTGGGAAGTAAGTCAATTTATAGAGCGGCATCTTCCTGGAAGTATAATATATACAAAGTAAAAACAAAGAATCATTGATGACAAGAATTATATTATTACAAATTATGAAGTATAAGACAATTTAAGTAAAAAGCATCAACTACTAACTACTCGCATAGCTATTTGTATCTTTATATTTTAATATAGCTTAGATATAAAAAGAATATTATTTTTGGATGTAATAATGTATAAACTTGCGCCAAATATTATAACAAAATATTGCACTTTCTATTTAAGTAGGATAGACATATTACCGGCATTTATTTTTTCTTTCTATAGCAATGAAATTGTTTATAAAAAAGTTTATAAGAAAACTATCAATTAATGCAAACAACGCATTTCAAAATATTAATTACATTCGCACGATTCGTTATCTCTAGTATTAATTTAACCATATGGTTCTATACACCCAAGACCCTCTAACAGTAATTTAGTACCATTACTAGTCGTATGTACAATGTATGTTTGTATACAACTTTCGTAACTACAAAACATTCAGCATGATTATATATTCTTCCAAACTTAAGAAACATTTTCTAATTGCATACTTAAATTTATCGATCAATTATAAACATATGATAACATTTATTTCTTTCAACTACTAATTTTCAAATCCTCTGCTGTTCCGTTAATTGAACGACGCGCCGACTTTTCGTACAAGTATCTTGTATCTTATCTGTATTATTTAGTTATCAATACAGAAGAAACATTTTCTAATTGTATACTTAAATTTATCGATCAATTATGAACATGTAATAACATTTATTTCTTTCAACTACTAATTTTTAAATCATCTGCTGTTCGGTTAATTGAAGGATGTCGGCTTTCTGTAGAAGTATTTCATATTTATTATTTAATTATGAATAAGGAAAAAACATACAAAATATAGTTTTCAAACGGTTTATTATTTATAAAGAGAAACTTTGACTCAGGATATATATACTATATATATACTATTTACTTACAATTTTTTTTTTAAGACTTCAAAGTCGAAACAAGCACAGGAAATTTCCAAGCCGGTTAACAGAAACTTGAATGAGACAAAAATAACCTTTAGATCAATATATGTTCTTCTTCCCCCCTGTTGCTTCCACGTAACTCTTATCCTATTGGTGGAGCTGTGCTGATATGTGAAATTATGACTACATAAAAACATCCGGAAAGACTCATTGAATGATTTTATAGTTTAAGGTTAATAAATTTCCATAAATTAAAGTTGAAAATTTATGAGAACATGTTTTCTGTAACAAAACTTAGTAAAAACAAACTAGTAAGGTTTATAGATTCTTTAATGATTATGTATGTATTCATGAACTAGTTCGATAAACATCGTTCGATAAAACGTCGAACAACACACAACATTGAAGCGCGAAATTTCAAATTCAAGGAAAGATAAATAACAAATATTGCGAACAAATGATATTAAATTTACAATAATCTCATGTAAGAAAAAATAAAAGGGATAAAAGTAGTACAGAAGATAGAAAAATCTATAAAACTGGTGGCTGGGAAATAGAAAATATATAAATTTATGTTATTAGAGTTTAGTACTTCTGTCGATCAATGTGTTACGACCGTTCGCGGAGAGACGCAGTCGCAGTAGCGAGAGGCGTAAATTCTCGCTACGATTCGGTGAATCGACGCCGCGAAGTAGTGGTTCCCCTGTTTCGGTTAAGATAAGAGGTGGTTAAATGAATATGACACAGTATAGTAAGTTATATTTCACCGTTTATTCCAACAACTTATAACGAAGGCAGTTACGCTGGTGCGTATGTACGAGATGAATAAGTGACTGATCTGTGGGTGTGTCCTACCCGGTGGAAGGATATTGACCGTTCGAAAGAAGATAATTTTAGAAACTTCAACCTTTGGAGGTGTTTGTTAATTAAAAATGACAAAACTGGTATTATGTAAAAAAGAGTAATGTGTATCCTGAATCAATGTCGAATGGAAATTAGACAGTTCTATAAAAATAATCCTTCTCACGATTCCACAACTTCATAGCTTAATTAAATACAATTCTTCGGCGATATAATTACAAATACATTTACAGGAATTGTGTAATATGATAAATATCTCGTTAAAGAGATTGAAATCGTAAACTCTAGATTCTAGTATTCTTTCACTTTCATGTTTCCTATGAGCCCTTCAATCGCTAAATATTTTGCAATGAAACACGTATTATTAAACAACATAATCATACTAAATTAATTTAATGTGATTATTTATTATTATTATATAATAACACAGTGATGAAAGAAATAAACTGGTCAAGTAATCTAAGGAACGATAATACGTATCTATGTCAGTGACAGTGAGAAAAATTCAGATATCTGTACTTAAGTGATTACACTTATAAGTATCATTATATATTATATAAATATGATATTTCGAATGGTATCATTTATCACTCATTAAACAAGAGTGTCATATCCAGAGAAATGATTTTACATATCTTAATCTTTGCTTTGATTACGATAGTAATAATTTCTATCAAACTTGATGAGGAAGATACATGAATAATTATCTAAAAGCTGAAAATCTTGGCAAATTCATTTGTACATAAACTAACAGGAGTGAATTTTAAAGATACACTCTGCTCTCAACAATTAAAGCTGTCTTGTCGCAACAAAGTTTCAATAATTTTTTATGGACAACATGGCCCAGTTTGCACAAAGACTAAAAATTTTAACATTAAATTTGGATAAACTATCTTACGATAGAAGGAATGATATATCCTTCATTTTCGCCAATAATCTGGTCGAATTTAGTCAAGTAAAATGGTATTGTTTCGTTCAAAAGTTGATTCTTCCTCGCTTCCTTCTTTTCAGGATCCTCCTCCATGCGATAGTAGCAGATAGCTGAAACGTATATGAAACCAACCGTTACATTCATTTGTGTTTTTCCCCCCAAACGAAGAGAAAATAAGTTGTGAAAGAAGGAGTAGCCTCTCATAGTTCCTACAATTTCTTCATTCTCTTTGCTTTCTTCAATATTGCCTCAACAAGTTCCTGTGGTTCACGATACTTGAAATATATACAATGTTACCAGCGTGGAAATTGTCTTGGAAACTTGGAAAATCTTTCAAGAGGAACAACATTGCTAACTGAGATTCGAGAAAGGAAAGGTAAGTAAATCCTTGCTTCTACTTAGAGCTTTTTTATTTACTTCTGACGAGTAAAGTACTGTTATTAAAATTTGATTAAAAGTACCAAGAATGTCGAGATATAAACAACCATTTGTGGAAAGGTCAGGAGAAGCAGAATTATCGAATAAACGTTATATAACTCTTAGTGATTAAGTAGGAGAAGAGAAACGAGAAAAAAGTCTTTTATCTAGGTCTTAATAAAGTATACTATATTTATCTCCATATCAAGAATAACAACAAGATATAAACAGTCTTCTAGAAATTGAGTAAATATTACATAATTACATCTTGAGCAATATTTTGAGTCTTAGCTTTTGCTTAATCATTATAATAATCTTAAATATCTGTAAATTCTTCACAGACTCTTTGCATCTTCTATACAGGTATCTCATGATCATGTGATAACACACAGGAAGAAAGAATAGAGGAAAAAACAGCGTAAGAAAAAGTTGCGTAAGAGTATCGTCGCACTACATCATTCGACAATTGATGCACGTCATGGCGATCGTCACGGTTTAAAGCAGGCCATCAAAAACACGTTTGTTATCGTACGGAAAAATCTGCGACGTTCCAGCTGTTCAGGTGCATCGAATTGTGAATCATCGGCGGTACGAAGCAAGGCGAGGGGCGTAAATAGAGAAAGAAGAGAAGAGAAGGATTCGCATAAATGATAAAATATAATCGTTCGTTCCTCGTCGATGGCGGATGGATGGCTTTAATCGTGGACGATATCGATACGATTATATTTTATACATTTGAAACAAATATAAAAGACGAGCAAAAACCAGAGATACGATCGTTATGATATTATTCAATCGGTAGCCTATTTACCTCGTTTTTTGTTCACCTTCGGTGTCTAGTAATAATTTTTCGATTCGACTGGCGTGACGTTACGTTGGCGGTGTAAAAACACGATTTTAAACACCTGCGGATAGTTGCATGAGTTTCGAGCGATTCCATTCCCTTCGATTTATATTTATGCGATCAACGCGCGGATCGTTAACGCATTATGCAGACAGCAGATGTTACGTAATCACACATATCGTAATTGGAAATTAGTAACGTTATCGCGTACCAGGATCTTCCTGTCTTTGATCATCGAGTAACACCTCGTTGTCCTCGCTCCTTCCGCGGATAACCAGCGTTTATCATATAGAGACAGGGATTTGCAAAGAATAAAAGTTGTAGAACGTTGAAAGGCGTTGAGAGAAACGTGATGTTATCCCGTTATTCGTTAACGCAACGCAGTTAAAAAAAATCCCGTAGGAAGATTACGATAATAGATAACCTGAGTCGAGTGTTTGTCGGGGCATCTAAAAGATTCTTTCGAGTTGAGCGTCTGAGATTGCAGAGAAGAAAATTTGGAAGCCATCGAATTCGTGATGTCGATAGAAATCTTCAGTTGGAATCGTTGTATCATAACGTAGTCTGCTTATTGTCGATAAGACTTTACTAAACTAAAAGTGACTACTAAAAGTTTCTATCCTCTAAATTCTATCTACGATTCTATAATCTAAAAACTGACTTTTGCAAACAAACTGTAACATTCGCTTAACGGAAAGACATACGTATCTTGTTTGTACTCGTCTTTTCACAATGAATTCTTGAACGTCTGTCTCTGTGGTGAGACAAATGCAAAGTCATCTCATCAGTTACTCACCTTGCTTCAAATTGCTACGATTGCTATCGGTTTGGATACTTGCGATTGTTTCGTTATGGCTATATTAGGCTCTAGGTTGCAAGGTTAGGGTGTTGTCCTGAAGTTCCAGAGGGGCCCCGGCGTCCTTTCGTCTCCGACTCGGCCATCCTGACACTTACACGTCCTCGTGTGTGGCCTGCTGGCTTAGTCTACCCGTCGGGGCTTCCACCACGCAGGCATCGACCCGGCGCTCGTCCTCGGGGCAATGTTTTTCTTCTCGCCGCGATGGACAGCGAGACGCGATGTGTCCCGGCATGTGGCAGTGAAAGCACAACGCTTTTGGTGGTGCAGCCGGTCGGCTTTCCTCCGGGCGTCGAGGGTCCTTCTTCGGTTCCCACTTCGCCCTCTTGCGGCATTCGAATGTCGGATGTCCGTAAATACCGCAGTGGCCACACCTGGTCCAGGGGGCGGGTGACCTGCCTCGTTTGTTTCCGGAGCTCGCTAATGACCTCCACGGCGGGGGCGTTGGCCACTCCGTGTATAGGAAGGGCTTCATTTCTCTTTGGAATTGTTTCACCGACGTGATGTCACTCGTGAGCGCTAGTCGTTTAAAACGTTTGTTCATCGCGCGAGCCCAGCAGATGGAGGGCGGTGGCGGCGAGTACCTCTTCCCTGGTTGAATTTCGCCACTTCGACCCCAGGAGGGTGATGATACGATTTCCGTACGCTCCTGGTGTTTCGCCGTCCCGCGGTAGTTCCTCGGCTACCTTGATTAGCGACGCGGCTGCTACTTCTTAGCCACCGAAGTGCGCGGCGAATTGTTCCTTAAAATCTGGCCAGGTGAGCTCGTCGCCGTCCATTATCTGCGTAAGCCAATACGCTGCCAGACCCTCTAGGGCACGGTTTAGGGCAGAATACAGTGCGCTGTTTTTCAGGGGGTGGTCCCTCATGAACAGGCCGAGCTCGAGTCACATTCCGAGTCCGAGCTCGAGGCGCCCTCCCGGGCAGGGCTCGCGGGAGATTGCGATTCCGTGTTGGAGTTCTCCATCGTCCGGTCGCGGGTGGGGTACCTTTATTGTCGATAGTGACACTAGTGACGAGGGCCTCAGGCTTGATAACGAATCCGCGGCCAACGGGAGGACTATCATATAAAGAGCAACAGGATACACGAAATAATATAATTCTGACTAGGACAACATAAACGCAAGAAGTGTTGATATTGAAAAAAATATTTAATTTTGTATATAAATATTTTCATATTTAAAAAAGTTTCCGGAAG
>NW_026099469.1:0-12500 GCF_024542735.1 Bombus huntii
ATGACTCGCGCACATGTTAGACTCCTTGGTCCGTGTTTCAAGACGGGTCCTGAGAGTACCCAAAGCAATAGCGTCGCCGACCGGTAATTCGAGACTCGGCCAGTCCAAGAAATCCGCACTGCTAACAGCTGCCGCATACCCGAGCACGGAACGTAAGTCCGAGACTACGGAGTAAGGGCGAAGCTTGCGGCGGTCTAGACGCACACACATTCGAGAATGGATTGGTTGCGGCCCGATACCGTGAGTGTACCGTCGTGCGGTCGGCCGGGCGACCGAGGGTCTGACGCGTGCGCCGAAGCGACGCGACAGGCGCCCGCTCGGGCCGTAGACCGACACACAACGGGTCGCGACGTTCTACTAGGGGGAGAAGTGCACGACTACGACACCGGTGCGTTCGACACCGAGGATGGCGTGCCCTCGCTAGTGAGCTCCCGAAGGCCCACCCGGAGCATCGCTCATCAACGGGAACCGGCGCCGTCGACGATGAATCTCCCCATTCGATCTTTTGGGTTTCTCAGGTTTACCCCTGAACGGTTTCACGTACTCTTGAACTCTCTCTTCAAAGTTCTTTTCAACTTTCCCTCACGGTACTTGTTCGCTATCGGTCTCGTGGTTGTATTTAGCCTTAGATGGAGTTTACCACCAACTTAGGGCTGCACTCTCAAGCAACCCGACTCTAAGGAGAGATCCTCCCGGGACGCGTTTCCGGTCGCTACGGGCCTGGCACCCTCTGTGGGTACATGGCCCCATTCAAGATGGACTTGGACGCGGTTCGACGTCTCGGGTCAATCGGATCCTCCCGAACACTACATTTCCCAACGGCGGAACCGCGGGATTCAGTGCTGGGCTAATTCCTGTTCGCTCGCCGCTACTAAGGAAATCCTTGTTAGTTTCTTTTCCTCCGCTTAGTAATATGCTTAAATTCAGCGGGTGATCTCGCCTACTCTGAGGTCGCTTCAACGTCACGACGCGAAACGAAAATTCGTTCGTGTCGTGTTTTGCGTAGACTCGTAGAAAACGAAAGCTCGGAAAGATTCGGTGCGAGAGAAGGTGGTGTGTGTGTGTGTATTTCTCTGTGCGAAAATCGCCTCAAAGAGAAAAAAAATTCGAATAGAAGGAGAACACTCTCTATTCGATATACAATATATATGTATGTATGTATGTACGAGCGTTTTATGCATCTCGCCAAAGTGCCAAACTTCGTTCGTCGTATCATGTTCGAGCTAAGACTCACGCAAGACATCCGTGTAACGATCGTCCGGTTTTTAACGTCCGTCCTCTTTTTCTCCTACAGCCGTTTCTCTTCTCTCGACGATTCCAGCGGTTCCCGGTACGGGAACTCACGCAAGTGAAAAAGCGAGCGAGACGTACCGTCGGGTGGGTGTGTGTGTTCGGGGACTGGACGACCGCGCGACGTTAGGATGCGCGGTCCAGCGATAGACGACGAAGAGGCATGGGATGACCAACACTCTCTTTTCTCTATTCTCGAAGCGTCGAATTGCCATAAAAAAAAAATCACACGCGCGCACGACATAGTCGTACGCGCGTGTATACCTCGTCTCTCTCAAAGTTTTTTTCTCGAGCCTCGCCAAAGGGGATCGTCTTCTTCCTCGTCTACGATCTCTCCGACGACGACGACCGTACGAACAACTTCGTAACGGACTCACATGCGCATCTTCCTCGGGTACAGAAACGCTGCGGAAAACACCTCGAGCTTGTAGTTACAGCAGCACCCGTGTATAGCCGATCTTAGACACACGCTAGTTCGCACACGCGTTACATATATAATATGTAAGATTTCCGACGAACGTGGCTTTTCGGGAGCCAGGCGCGCGGGCAGAGAGATACACGACGACGGGGAAAATTCGTCCCGATACGAGTACGTGTACTCTCCGATCTCCGCGCGACGCTGGGGATCATACCTCCCTAAGTCGTCAGAGCGCTCGAAGAAATCTCGCGTGTGCGTTCCCGGATCTACGGCTGATACTTTCGGGGGCTTGTAAAAAAGCACAGAGCGTGTAAAACGCAACGACGACCCATCGATGCGACGGTCCTCGTTGTTGTCAGTCGCTTTCGCGAAGAGACGGAGTGGGCATTCGATCCCTGGGGCTGTACGAGAGTCTTAAGAAAAGACGGTAGATTATGGCAAAGTTTCGCACGCCATCGAGTTTAGGTTTTTTTTTTTGGTTCTCTCTTCTCTCCTCTCTCGACCGAGTTCCCATATTTGCTTTCTCTCTCAGTCTCGCCAAATATAATATTCTTTTAAGACGACGTCGGGGGCGCGGACCTTCGTGCGTCGAACACCGGCAAACGTAGCATATATCGCCTGATATGAAAAAAAAATCGGTCACGAGGAGAACACTACGAGTATATACGTTCGATAACCGATACACGAAGCGGTGCATAAGCGGGCGGTCGCCCTCGTAAGGACGACTCACGACGCCGCGAGCACTCACGCAGGTCCGTGACCCGGTTCTCTCCGCTCTTATTCGTATCCCTTCGTATACCTTCGTCCGACTCTGAAACGTTCTCTTATAATTTTAAGAAGAACGACGGCGGGTTGTCAAGGCAAGAAGGGACAGAGAGAGACAGAGGTAGAGTTTCGTAGTCTCCCGTGAACACGATAGATTATATATCGAGCATGCGTACGACTTGCACGGTCTCTGCACGACCGCGACGAACGCCGACGAGCGTCCAACAATCGCTCGTACGTCGCGTATGTTCTCTCCGTCCGCTCTTATTCGTATCCTCGTTCTTGTACCTTCGTCCGACTCTGAAACGTTCTCTTATATAAAGAAGAACGACGGCGGGTTGTTAAGGCAAGAAGGGACAGAGAGAGACAGATACGGAGAGTAACGATACGCAACGCAAGCAGTCTTAGGTTTACGTGAGCAACCCTCAGCCAGGCGTGGTCCAGGAATTGTATCCGTGGACCGCAATGTGCGTTCGAAATGTCGATGTTCATGTGTCCTGCAGTTCACACGTTGACGCGCAATTAGCTGCGTTCTTCATCGACCCACGAGCCAAGTGATCCACCGTTCAGGGTAATCTTTTATAAATTTACAACAGTTCAATACTCAAATGTACTCTTCTCGGTTCTAGCGAAGCCGAGTTCCGTCACGTTCGACCAACGGGAATCGAACGCGCAGAAGTCGCCATAGGATTGACGACACAAAAACGTTCGAAAAAAAAAGAAAACGACGAACGCGCGAAGATACGCGCGTTCGCCGGCCGGGCGTAAAGTACATTATGATATATAACAACCATCGAGATCGAAGCTCCGTTCGTCAGGAAACGACGGGGATATATACACCCGATTCTGAATCCTCTGTACAGCACACGATCTCGCGAACGAGTAAGCACGGTGGCTAGCCCATGTTATATATGTGTTTGATTCTACTCTCTCGTCCAATTATTCAAGAAACAGCGCGCGTGCATCTCTCCATCGTTCGGGTGATAGTAAAGATTCGATGGGATTCGCGCGGCCGTCCGCCTCGAGCGGTCTTTCGTCCCAATATCCAGAAGCAGAGTTTGAAAAACTCTAGCGACGGCACGGGTGTCCGACTCACGACATCGAGGTTTCGAAGCCGGCGATCCCCTCCGAACGGATGGCGACCACGCGACCGACTGAAAGCATGAAAAATCGACGAAAGATAGAACACATCTCCGTTCGGGTGGTGTTTTTTCTTTAAAAAAAAAAAAAAAACAAAAATTCGATGGGACTCGCAGCCATCGTCCTCGCGCGGTCTTTCGTCCCGATATCCAGAAGCAGAGTTTGAAAAACTCTAGCGACGGCACGGGTGTCCGACTCACGACAACGAGGATAGACAGCCGGTCCCCTCCGAACGGGTTATGCGATGATAAACTCGATGAAACTTTAGTCTCGTTCAGGTAGTGTGTGTCTTGTAAATCAAAAATTCGATGGGACACGCATCCATCGTCCTCGCGCGGTCTTTCGTCCCAACATCCAGAAGCAGAGTTTGAAAAACTCTAGCGACGGCACGGGTGTCCGACTCACGACAACGAGGATAGACAGCCGGTCCCCTCTGAACGGTATATTATATATGAGATGATAGACGACAAACTGGATGAAACTTTAAGTCTCGTTCAGGTAGTGTGTAAATCAAAAATTCGATGGGACTCGCATCCGTCGTCCTCGCGCGGTCTTTCGTCCCGATATCCAGAAGCAGAGTTTGAAAAACTCTAGCGACGGCACGGGTGTCCGACTCACGACAACGAGGAAAGACAGCCGGTCCCCTCTGAACGGTATATTATATGAAACTTTAAGTCTCGTTCAGGTAGTGTGTAAGTCAAAAATTCGATGGGACTCGCATCCGTCGTCCTCGCGCGGTCTTTCGTCCCGATATCCAGAAGCAGAGTTTGAAAAACTCTAGCGACGGCACGGGTGTCCGACTCACGACAACGAGGATAGACAGCCGGTCCCCTCTGAACGGTATATTATATATGCGATGATAGACGACAAACTGGATGAAACTTTAAGTCTCGTTCAGGTAGTGTGTAAATAAAAAATTCGATGGGACTCGCATCCGTCGTCCTCGCGCGGTCTTTCGTCCCGATATCCAGAAGCAGAGTTTGAAAAACTCTAGCGACGGCACGGGTGTCCGACTCACGACAACGAGGAAAGACAGCCGGTCCCCTCTGAACGGTATATTATATGAAACTTTAAGTCTCGTTCAGGTAGTGTGTAAGTCAAAAATTCGATGGGACTCGCATCCGTCGTCCTCGCGCGGTCTTTCGTCCCGATATCCAGAAGCAGAGTTTGAAAAACTCTAGCGACGGCACGGGTGTCCGACTCACGACAACGAGGATAGACAGCCGGTCCCCTCTGAACGGTATATAATATGAAACTTTAAGTCTCGTTCAGGTAGTGTGTAAAGTCAAAAATTCGATGGGACTCGCATCCGTCGTCCTCGCGCGGTCTTTCGTCCCGATATCCAGAAGCAGAGTTTGAAAAACTCTAGCGACGGCACGGGTGTCCGACTCACGACAACGAGGATAGACAGCCGGTCCCCTCTGAACGGTATATAATATACATTATGCGACGGTAGACGATCAACTAGACGAAACTTTAGTCTCGTTCAGGTGGTGTAAAAAAAATTCGATGGGATACGCACGCACGGCTGTCGTCGTCCTCGAGCGGGTCTTTCGTCCCAATATCCAGAAGCAGAGTTTGAAAAACTCTAGCGACGGCACGGGTGTCCGACTCACGACATCGAGGCTTCGAAGCCGGCGGCGTTCCCCTCTGAACGAACTTCGGCTAGACTAGTTACGAATCGTTGCTACACATCGTCTTCATCGTCGTCGTCGTCGACATCGACATCATCATCATATCATCATCATCATCATCATCATCATCATCGGTCATCGTCGCATAGCGGGCCAACATCCACGCGATGCGTCTTCGTTCTAGGTTACCCGATCCACGAGTATGTTACACGTGGTTTCGTTATTTCGAACGAAACGACATACGAAGAGCACACGCCCTTTGGGTAGGAAGCACGTTTCGAGAACGACGAGAGTTTCGATGAAAGAGACGAGAGAAGTCGACGCAGAAGGTATCCATGGATCTTCGAAGAGAACCTTCGAAGATGTATATCGGTATCCTTTCGCTCTGCGCGACTCGCTACAAGTTCTTTCGCTCTCGTCGACTCGTTCTAGACGCTTCGTTCGATCCCAAAGAGGAGTCTTCGATATGTCCCGTTGCTAGGAGGAGAACAAACGCAACACAGACCACGAAACATAGAAGAGAATAGGCGAGCATGATCACTCCGACACGAGGCACTTTAGAGATTTTCTTATTAGTTTGCATGGACTTTTATATTTCGTTTGTACGGTTTCCACGATGCAAATACGAAATACGAGATCGTGACGGCGGGTCTTTCTGTGTACGGCCTCTCGCAGGCGCCACGACTGCATTTCTCTTTACACCTGGTTTCCATCGTAATTTTTTCGTTTGATATCGAGCCTTAACTTTTGTTGGCTCTTTCGAAGCTAGAGTTCCCTTTTATTAGAATTTCATATATATATATATTATATGTTATATGTTTTATTCGGAGACGGCGGGTCTTTCTGTTTACGACCTCACGCAGGCGCCTCGAATAAGTTTCATTCGCATTTCGTTTTTATACTTGTATATATATATCTCTTCATCCCGATGATCGAGAGAGAGTGCCACCTTCTCTTCGTATAATTCCGTAGCTGGAGGGTCGTCTCCTCCTTAAGAATATTTCTATTCGTGCCAACGGAGGTTGCCAAGCTCCCTGGCGTTTTCGTTTGTTTAAAGTATATAGCTTGTTAATACGTCGTATATACTTTCGTCGATACAGGAGGAGTACGGCTCCTTACCGACCATTGTGATATATATTTCATAGTTTTTATATGTGTTCAAGTCAAATTCTTTTGGTATCGTATCGTTAATGATCCTTCCGCAGGTTCACCTACGGAAACCTTGTTACGACTTTTACTTCCTCTAAATGATCAAGTTTGGTCATCTTCCCGGTAACATCGGCAATGCTTATCACATTGGCCGCGCACCAGTCCGAAGACCTCACTAAATCATTCAATCGGTAGTAGCGACGGGCGGTGTGTACAAAGGGCAGGGACGTAATCAACGCGAGCTTATGACTCGCGCTTACTGGGAATTCCTCGTTCATGGGGAATAATTGCAAGCCCCAATCCCTAGCACGAAGGAGGTTCAGCGGGTTACCCGGGCCTTTCGGCCAGGGAAAACACGCTGATTCCTTCAGTGTAGCGCGCGTGCGGCCCAGAACATCTAAGGGCATCACAGACCTGTTATTGCTCAATCTCGTGCGGCTAGAAGCCGCCTGTTCCTCTAAGAAGATTTGTTTGTACGTTGGTAGTAAAAACCCACCGACCGAAGCCGGGGGCCTTCGAGATACCATAAGTTACGTCTATTTAGCAGGCTAGAGTCTCGTTCGTTATCGGAATTAACCAGACAAATCGCTCCACCAACTAAGAACGGCCATGCACCACCACCCACCGAATCAAGAAAGAGCTATCAATCTGTCAATCCTTCCGGTGTCCGGGCCTGGTGAGGTTTCCCGTGTTGAGTCAAATTAAGCCGCAGGCTCCACTCCTGGTGGTGCCCTTCCGTCAATTCCTTTAAGTTTCAGCTTTGCAACCATACTTCCCCCGGAACCCAAAAGCTTTGGTTTCCCGGAAGCTGCCCGCCGAGTCATCGGAGGAACTTCGGCGGATCGCTGGCTGGCATCGTTTATGGTTAGAACTAGGGCGGTATCTGATCGCCTTCGAACCTCTAACTTTCGTTCTTGATTAATGAAAACATTTTTGGCAAATGCTTTCGCTTCTGTCCGTCTTGCGACGATCCAAGAATTTCACCTCTAACGTCGCAATACGAATGCCCCCATCTGTCCCTATTAATCATTACCTCGGGGCTCCGAAAACCAACAAAATAGAACCGAGGTCCTATTCCATTATTCCATGCACACAGTATTCAGGCGAAGGTAGCCTGCTTTAAGCACTCTAATTTGTTCAAAGTAAACGTATCGGCCCACCTCGACACTCAGTGAAGAGCACCGCGATGGGATATTAGTTGGACCGCCCGCGAGGAGCTAAGCCCACCGATAGGACGTACCACATAATGCCAGTTAAACACCGCGAGCGGTGAACCGACACTGTGACACACAGATTCAACTACGAGCTTTTTAACCGCAACAACTTTAATATACGCTATTGGAGCTGGAATTACCGCGGCTGCTGGCACCAGACTTGCCCTCCAATTGGTCCTCGTTAAAGGATTTAAAGTGTACTCATTCCGATTACGGGCCTCGGATGAGTCCCGTATCGTTATTTTTCGTCACTACCTCCCCGTGCCGGGAGTGGGTAATTTGCGCGCCTGCTGCCTTCCTTGGATGTGGTAGCTGTTTCTCAGGCTCCCTCTCCGGAATCGAACCCTGATTCCCCGTTACCCGTTACAACCATGGTAGGCGCAGAACCTACCATCGACAGTTGATAAGGCAGACATTTGAAAGATGCGTCGCCGGTGCTAGATGACCATGCGATCAGCACAAAGTTATTCAGAGTCACCAAAACAAACGATGGACGGACAGACGAGCCATCCGCCACCGATTGGTTTTGATCTAATAAAAGCATTCCTACCATCTCTGGTCGGAATCTGTTTGCATGTATTAGCTCTAGAATTACCACAGTTATCCAAGTAAATGTAGGTATGATCTAAGAAACCATAACTGATTTAATGAGCCATTCGCGGTTTCACCTTAATGCGGCATGTACTGAGACATGCATGGCTTAATCTTTGAGACAAGCATATGACTACTGGCAGGATCAACCAGGGATCTTATTCGTATAACAATTCTTATAAATTTCGTTTAAGTTCTCTTCGTGTCGTAGGTGGGACGTAAGCACCGTACGACGAGACTTTTCGTTCTTAAGATAGATATATCTATAAAATATATCTCCTAGCGACGTTCGAGATACACCCATAGTTCAGTAATAATCTTCGAACGCCGCTCGCAGCCACTTTGTAATTCTCAACTCCACCTCCTCTCTTCTCTCTCTCTCTTTCTCATAGTCTTATATAAAATGTTTAGAATCGTACTTCTAAAGGAACATTTCCATAATGCTGTCTTCGTGTAAAAAGACTTATTAGAATATCTTAGCGGTAAAGCACGTATACGCACCTCACGCTGAACGAACAAGCGCGTATCCCAGTGCGTCGCGCTGGACATACCGTAAGAATATTCTTTCAATCGGTAGAACATTTTCGGCAGAAGACATACTACGCAAAGATAGTACGCTCCTACCGCCTCATCGGATACTTCTGCGAAAGCAGAAGTTTTTATAGAAAGCAGACGGTTATACTCTTTTGAATGAATCGATGCTCAGTTAGTACAAGCACACACGCATCTAACAATTTTTGTTAGAATACGTACACACAGGTCACCAGCTTCCCGACTCAGGGGAACCTTGCCACGATATTTGGTCATTACGTCCAGGACAGCGACCCGCGGCGCAGCAGTGTAGAGAAAAAACCAGAACGAGAACGGAGGAACAGTCGAGAAATAGCGTAAAATACACTAAGACTCGAGGAGCGGTGACTGAATTCTCAACCGAGGCCGTAGAATAGCCACGCGCTCAACGCTGTTCCGACCGAACCGTCCGGCTCGACGTCTCTCTTATAGATACGAAAGCGCCAGCCGGAAGGCCGGCGCCGGCCGGGCTAGCGGCCGCGCGCTTACGGTGCAAAACCTCCGTAGCAACGTACCGTTCGGAAGGGACGCTGGAACTTAGTCTCGCGAACGCTCGATCACTACTATACAAAGCCAATATCCAACCATCGAAATACATTACCAGACGTTTTATTAACATAATAGAAATGCATTTTTACCAAAAAATTAATTTTTTTTTTTCACCGAAAAATTGCATCAGTAAACATACTCTTTTATCGAATACGGACAAAAAATAAGTTTATAATCAATTACAATACGTTAAAATAAGTAGAAATATGCAAAAAAATATATACCTTGTAACGTTAATTAACGAAAAAATTAGAAAAATATCCCAGTCGTGTCAGTTCGACGAACGCTAATTTTTTGAAAAAATCGATAAAAATGTTTAATCCCGACGTATTTAATAGAGATAGAACGATTCCCGTAAAAAAATTTATACCTTGTAACGCTTTTTAACGAATAAACTCGAAAAAACTTTTTCGCCCTCGGAATTTTTCTAAGTCCCAACGTACCGGCTCGGAATTTTTCTATGTTCCAACGACCGGTCGTGTCGGTCCAAACGTTTTTATATCCGTCTGCCGACGATATAAACGCTTAATCCCGACGTATTTTATCGAGTTATAACGATTTCTTGAAAAATATTCGTACGTTATAACGCTTTTTAACGAATTAATCGAAAAAGAGTGTTCGGTCCGAAAATTTTCTAAGTACGAACGACCGGCCGCATAGGTCCGTTTTTAAAAAATCGTTCTCGGACGGAAATAAACCATTAATCCCGACGTATTTCGTCGAGTTACGTCGATTTATGCAAAAAAATTCATACCTTGTAACGCTTTTTAACGAATAAACTCGAAAAAACTTTTTCGCCCTCGGAATTTTTCTAAGTCCCAACGTACCGGCTCGGAATTTTTCTATGTTCCAACGACCGGTCGTGTCGGTCCAAACGTTTTTATATCCGTCTGCCGACGATATAAACGCTTAATCCCGACGTATTTTATCGAGTTATAACGATTTCTTGAAAAATATTCGTACGTTATAACGCTTTTTAACGAATTAATCGAAAAAGAGTGTTCGGTCCGAAAATTTTCTAAGTACGAACGACCGGCCGCATAGGTCCGTTTTTAAAAATCGTTCTCGGACGGAAATAAACCATTAATCCCGACGTATTTCGTCGAGTTACGTCGATTTATGCAAAAAAATTCATACCTTGTAACGCTTTTTAACGAATAAACTCGAAAAAACTTTTTCGCCCTCGGAATTTTTCTAAGTCCCAACGTACCGGCTCGGAATTTTTCTATGTTCCAACGACCGGTCGTGTCGGTCCAAACGTTTTTATATCCGTCTGCCGACGATATAAACGCTTAATCCCGACGTATTTTATCGAGTTATAACGATTTCTTGAAAAATATTCGTACGTTATAACGCTTTTTAACGAATTAATCGAAAAAGAGTGTTCGGTCCGAAAATTTTCTAAGTACGAACGACCGGCCGCATAGGTCCGTTTTTAAAAATCGTTCTCGGACGGAAATAAACCATTAATCCCGACGTATTTCGTCGAGTTACGTCGATTTATGCAAAAAAATTCATACCTTGTAACGCTTTTTAACGAATAAACTCGAAAAAACTTTTTCGCCCTCGGAATTTTTCTAAGTCCCAACGTACCGGCTCGGAATTTTTCTATGTTCCAACGACCGGTCGTGTCGGTCCAAACGTTTTTATATCCGTCTGCCGACGATATAAACGCTTAATCCCGACGTATTTTATCGAGTTATAACGATTTCTTGAAAAATATTCGTACGTTATAACGCTTTTTAACGAATTAATCGAAAAAGAGTGTTCGGTCCGAAAATTTTCTAAGTACGAACGACCGGCCGCATAGGTCCGTTTTTAAAAATCGTTCTCGGACGGAAATAAACCATTAATCCCGACGTATTTCGTCGAGTTACGTCGATTTATGCAAAAAAATTCATACCTTGTAACGCTTTTTAACGAATAAACTCGAAAAAACTTTTTCGCCCTCGGAATTTTTCTAAGTCCCAACGTACCGGCTCGGAATTTTTCTATGTTCCAACGACCGGTCGTGTCGGTCCAAACGTTTTTATATCCGTCTGCCGACGATATAAACGCTTAATCCCGACGTATTTTATCGAGTTATAACGATTTCTTGAAAAATATTCGTACGTTATAACGCTTTTTAACGAATTAATCGAAAAAGAGTGTTCGGTCCGAAAATTTTCTAAGTACGAACGACCGGCCGCATAGGTCCGTTTTTAAAAATCGTTCTCGGACGGAAATAAACCATTAATCCCGACGTATTTCGTCGAGTTACGTCGATTTATGCAAAAAAATTCATACCTTGTAACGCTTTTTAACGAATAAACTCGAAAAAACTTTTTCGCCCTCGGAATTTTTCTAAGTCCCAACGTACCGGCTCGGAATTTTTCTATGTTCCAACGACCGGTCGTGTCGGTCCAAACGTTTTTATATCCGTCTGCCGACGATATAAACGCTTAATCCCGACGTATTTTATCGAGTTATAACGATTTCTTGAAAAATATTCGTACGTTATAACGCTTTTTAACGAATTAATCGAAAAAGAGTGTTCGGTCCGAAAATTTTCCAAGTACGAACGACCGGCCGCATAGGTCCGTTTTTAAAAATCGTTCTCGGACGGAAATAAACCATTAATCCCGACGTATTTCGTCGAGTTACGTCGATTTATGCAAAAAATTCATACCTTGTAACGCTTTTTAACGAATAAACTCGAAAAAACTTTTTCGCCCTCGGAATTTTTCTAAGTCCCAACGTACCGGCTCGGAATTTTTCTATGTTCCAACGACCGGTCGTGTCGGTCCAAACGTTTTTATATCCGTCTGCCGACGATATAAACGCTTAATCCCGACGTATTTTATCGAGTTATAACGATTTCTTGAAAAATATTCGTACGTTATAACACTTTTTAACGAGTTATTTGGAGGGGATCTTTCGGCCTTTTCGTAGCGGTGCGAAAAAATTCTAAGTTCCAACGTCCCAGTCACGTTGGTCCGGAGGATGAAATTTTTCAAAAAAATAAAGTGAAATCGCTACTTTCGACTAGATTTCGTCGAAACGTAACGATTTCACGCAAAATTTCGATACGTTATAACGCTTTTTAGCGAGTTATTTCGAGTTGAACTTTCGGTACTTTCGTAACGGGGCGAAAAAATTCTAAGTTCCAACGTCCCGGTCACGTTGGTCCGGAGGATGAAA
>NW_026099469.1:22500-32500 GCF_024542735.1 Bombus huntii
CGACACAAAAACGTTCGAAAAAAAAAGAAAACGACGAACGCGCGAAGATACGCGCGTTCGCCGGCCGGGCGTAAAGTACATTATGATATATAACAACCATCGAGATCGAAGCTCCGTTCGTCAGGAAACGACGGGGATATATACACCCGATTCTGAATCCTCTGTACAGCCACACGATCTCGCGAACGAGTAAGCACGGTGGCTAGCCCATGTTATATATGTGTTTGATTCTACTCTCTCGTCCAATTATTCAAGAAACAGCGCGCGTGCATCTCTCCATCGTTCGGGTGATAGTAAAGATTCGATGGGATTCGCGCGGCCGTCCGCCTCGAGCGGTCTTTCGTCCCAATATCCAGAAGCAGAGTTGAAAAACTCTAGCGACGGCACGGGTGTCCGACTCACGACATCGAGGTTTCGAAGCCGGCGATCCCCTCCGAACGGATGGCGACCACGCGACCGACTGAAAGCATGAAAAATCGACGAAAGATAGAACACATCTCCGTTCGGGTGGTGTTTTTTCTTTAAAAAAAAAAAAAAAAACAAAATTCGATGGGACTCGCAGCCATCGTCCTCGCGCGGTCTTTCGTCCCGATATCCAGAAGCAGAGTTTGAAAAACTCTAGCGACGGCACGGGTGTCCGACTCACGACAACGAGGATAGACAGCCGGTCCCCTCCGACGGGTTATGCGATGATAAACTCGATGAAACTTTAGTCTCGTTCAGGTAGTGTGTGTCTTGTAAATCAAAAATTCGATGGGACACGCATCCATCGTCCTCGCGCGGTCTTCGTCCCAACATCCAGAAGCAGAGTTTGAAAAACTCTAGCGACGGCACGGGTGTCCGACTCACGACAACGAGGATAGACAGCCCGGTCCCCTCTGAACGGTATATTATATATGAGATGATAGACGACAAACTGGATGAAACTTTAAGTCTCGTTCAGGTAGTTGTGTAAATCAAAAATTCGATGGACTCGCATCCGTCGTCCTCGCGCGGTCTTTCGTCCCGATATCCAGAAGCAGAGTTTTGAAAAACTCTAGCGACGGCACGGGTGTCCGACTCACGACAACGAGGAAAGACAGCCGGTCCCCTCTGAACGGTATATTATATGAAACTTTAAGTCTCGTTCAGGTAGTGTGTAAGTCAAAAATTCGATGGGACTCGCATCCGTCGTCCTCGCGCGGTCTTTTCGTCCCGATATCCAGAAGCAGAGTTTGAAAAACTCTAGCGACGGCACGGGTGTCCGACTCACGACAACGAGGATAGACAGCCGGTCCCCTCTGAACGGTATATTATATATGCGATGATAGACGACAAACTGGATGAAACTTTAAGTCTCGTTCAGGTAGTGTGTAAATAAAAATTCGATGGGACTCGCATCCGTCGTCCTCGCGCGGTCTTTCGTCCCGATATCCAGAAGCAGAGTTGAAAAACTCTAGCGACGGCACGGGTGTCCGACTCACGACAACGAGGAAAGACAGCCGGTCCCCTCTGAACGGTATAATATATGAAACTTTAAGTCTCGTTCAGGTAGTGTGTAAGTCAAAAATTCGATGGGACTCGCATCCGTCGTCCTCGCGCGGTCTTCGTCCCGATATCCAGAAGCAGAGTTTGAAAAACTCTAGCGACGGCACGGGTGTCCGACTCACGACAACGAGGATAGACAGCCGGTCCCCTCTGAACGGTATATAATATGAAACTTTAAGTCTCGTTCAGGTAGTGTGTAAGTCAAAATTCGATGGGACTCGCATCCGTCGTCCTCGCGCGGTCTTTCGTCCCGATATCCAGAAGCAGAGTTTGAAAAACTCTAGCGACGGCACGGGTGTCCGACTCACGACAACGAGGATAGACAGCCGGTCCCCTCTGAACGGTATATAATATACATTATGCGACGGTAGACGATCAACTAGACGAAACTTTAGTCTCGTTCAGGTGGTGTAAAAAAAATTCGATGGGATACGCACGCACGGCTGTCGTCGTCCTCGAGCGGTCTTTCGTCCCAATATCCAGAAGCAGAGTTTGAAAAACTCTAGCGACGGCACGGGTGTCCGACTCACGACATCGAGGCTTCGAAGCCGGCGGCGTTCCCCTCTGAACGAACTTCGGCTAGACTAGTTACGAATCGTTGCTACACATCGTCTTCATCGTCGTCGTCGTCGACATCGACATCATCATCATATCATCATCATCATCATCATCATCATCATCGGTCATCGTCGCATAGCGGGCCAACATCCACGCGATGCGTCTTCGTTCTAGGTTACCCGATCCACGAGTATGTTACACGTGGTTTCGTTATTTCGAACGAAACGACATACGAAGAGCACACGCCCTTTGGGTAGGAAGCACGTTTCGAGAACGACGAGAGTTTCGATGAAAGAGACGAGAGAAGTCGACGCAGAAGGTATCCATGGATCTTCGAAGAGAACCTTCGAAGATGTATATCGGTATCCTTTCGCTCTGCGCGACTCGCTACAAGTTCTTTCGCTCTCGTCGACTCGTTCTAGACGCTTCGTTCGATCCCAAAGAGGAGTCTTCGATATGTCCCGTTGCTAGGAGGAGAACAAACGCAACACAGACCACGAAACATAGAAGAGAATAGGCGAGCATGATCACTCCGACACGAGGCACTTTAGAGATTTTCTTATTAGTTTGCATGGACTTTTATATTTCGTTTGTACGGTTTCCACGATGCAAATACGAAATACGAGATCGTGACGGCGGGTCTTTCTGTGTACGGCCTCTCGCAGGCGCCACGACTGCATTTCTCTTTACACCTGGTTTCCATCGTAATTTTTTCGTTTGATATCGAGCCTTAACTTTTGTTGGCTCTTTCGAAGCTAGAGTTCCCTTTTATTAGAATTTCATATATATATATATTATATGTTATATGTTTTATTCGGAGACGGCGGGTCTTTCTGTTTACGACCTCACGCAGGCGCCTCGAATAAGTTTCATTCGCATTTCGTTTTTATACTTGTATATATATATCTCTTCATCCCGATGATCGAGAGAGAGTGCCACCTTCTCTTCGTATAATTCCGTAGCTGGAGGGTCGTCTCCTCCTTAAGAATATTTCTATTCGTGCCAACGGAGGTTGCCAAGCTCCCTGGCGTTTTCGTTTGTTAAAGTATATAGCTTGTTAATACGTCGTATATACTTTCGTCGATACAGGAGGAGTACGGCTCCTTACCGACCATTGTGATATATATTTCATAGTTTTTATATGTGTTCAAGTCAAATTCTTTTGGTATCGTATCGTTAATGATCCTTCCGCAGGTTCACCTACGGAAACCTTGTTACGACTTTTACTTCCTCTAAATGATCAAGTTTGGTCATCTTCCCGGTAACATCGGCAATGCTTATCACATTGGCCGCGCACCAGTCCGAAGACCTCACTAAATCATTCAATCGGTAGTAGCGACGGGCGGTGTGTACAAAGGGCAGGGACGTAATCAACGCGAGCTTATGACTCGCGCTTACTGGGAATTCCTCGTTCATGGGGAATAATTGCAAGCCCCAATCCCTAGCACGAAGGAGGTTCAGCGGGTTACCCGGGCCTTTCGGCCAGGGAAAACACGCTGATTCCTTCAGTGTAGCGCGCGTGCGGCCCAGAACATCTAAGGGCATCACAGACCTGTTATTGCTCAATCTCGTGCGGCTAGAAGCCGCCTGTTCCTCTAAGAAGATTTGTTTGTACGTTGGTAGTATAAAAACCCACCGACCGAAGCCGGGGGCCTTCGAGATACCATAAGTTACGTCTATTTAGCAGGCTAGAGTCTCGTTCGTTATCGGAATTAACCAGACAAATCGCTCCACCAACTAAGAACGGCCATGCACCACCACCCACCGAATCAAGAAAGAGCTATCAATCTGTCAATCCTTCCGGTGTCCGGGCCTGGTGAGGTTTCCCGTGTTGAGTCAAATTAAGCCGCAGGCTCCACTCCTGGTGGTGCCCTTCCGTCAATTCCTTTAAGTTTCAGCTTTGCAACCATACTTCCCCCGGAACCCAAAAGCTTTGGTTTCCCGGAAGCTGCCCGCCGAGTCATCGGAGGAACTTCGGCGGATCGCTGGCTGGCATCGTTTATGGTTAGAACTAGGGCGGTATCTGATCGCCTTCGAACCTCTAACTTTCGTTCTTGATTAATGAAAACATTTTTGGCAAATGCTTTCGCTTCTGTCCGTCTTGCGACGATCCAAGAATTTCACCTCTAACGTCGCAATACGAATGCCCCCATCTGTCCCTATTAATCATTACCTCGGGGCTCCGAAAACCAACAAAATAGAACCGAGGTCCTATTCCATTATTCCATGCACACAGTATTCAGGCGAAGGTAGCCTGCTTTAAGCACTCTAATTTGTTCAAAGTAAACGTATCGGCCCACCTCGACACTCAGTGAAGAGCACCGCGATGGGATATTAGTTGGACCGCCCGCGAGGAGCTAAGCCCACCGATAGGACGTACCACATAATGCCAGTTAAACACCGCGAGCGGTGAACCGACACTGTGACACACAGATTCAACTACGAGCTTTTTAACCGCAACAACTTTAATATACGCTATTGGAGCTGGAATTACCGCGGCTGCTGGCACCAGACTTGCCCTCCAATTGGTCCTCGTTAAAGGATTTAAAGTGTACTCATTCCGATTACGGGGCCTCGGATGAGTCCCGTATCGTTATTTTTCGTCACTACCTCCCCGTGCCGGGAGTGGGTAATTTGCGCGCCTGCTGCCTTCCTTGGATGTGGTAGCTGTTTCTCAGGCTCCCTCTCCGGAATCGAACCCTGATTCCCCGTTACCCGTTACAACCATGGTAGGCGCAGAACCTACCATCGACAGTTGATAAGGCAGACATTTGAAAGATGCGTCGCCGGTGCTAGATGACCATGCGATCAGCACAAAGTTATTCAGAGTCACCAAAACAAACGATGGACGGACAGACGAGCCATCCGCCACCGATTGGTTTTGATCTAATAAAAGCATTCCTACCATCTCTGGTCGGAATCTGTTTGCATGTATTAGCTCTAGAATTACCACAGTTATCCAAGTAAATGTAGGTATGATCTAAGAAACCATAACTGATTTAATGAGCCATTCGCGGTTTCACCTTAATGCGGCATGTACTGAGACATGCATGGCTTAATCTTTGAGACAAGCATATGACTACTGGCAGGATCAACCAGGGATCTTATTCGTATAACAATTCTTATAAATTTCGTTTAAGTTCTCTTCGTGTCGTAGGTGGGACGTAAGCACCGTACGACGAGACTTTTCGTTCTTAAGATAGATATATCTATAAAATATATCTCCTAGCGACGTTCGAGATACACCCATAGTTCAGTAATAATCTTCGAACGCCGCTCGCAGCCACTTTGTAATTCTCAACTCCACCTCCTCTCTTCTCTCTCTCTCTTTCTCATAGTCTTATATAAAATGTTTAGAATCGTACTTCTAAAGGAACATTTCCATAATGCTGTCTTCGTGTAAAAAGACTTATTAGAATATCTTAGCGGTAAAGCACGTATACGCACCTCACGCTGAACGAACAAGCGCGTATCCCAGTGCGTCGCGCTGGACATACCGTAAGAATATTCTTTCAATCGGTAGAACATTTTCGGCAGAAGACATACTACGCAAAGATAGTACGCTCCTACCGCCTCATCGGATACTTCTGCGAAAGCAGAAGTTTTTATAGAAAGCAGACGGTTATACTCTTTTGAATGAATCGATGCTCAGTTAGTACAAGCACACACGCATCTAACAATTTTTGTTAGAATACGTACACACAGGTCACCAGCTTCCCGACTCAGGGGAACCTTGCCACGATATTTGGTCATTACGTCCAGGACAGCGACCCGCGGCGCAGCAGTGTAGAGAAAAAACCAGAACGAGAACGGAGGAACAGTCGAGAAATAGCGTAAAATACACTAAGACTCGAGGAGCGGTGACTGAATTCTCAACCGAGGCCGTAGAATAGCCACGCGCTCAACGCTGTTCCGACCGAACCGTCCGGCTCGACGTCTCTCTTATAGATACGAAAGCGCCAGCCGGAAGGCCGGCGCCGGCCGGGCTAGCGGCCGCGCGCTTACGGTGCAAAACCTCCGTAGCAACGTACCGTTCGGAAGGGACGCTGGAACTTAGTCTCGCGAACGCTCGATCACTACTATACAAAGCCAATATCCAACCATCGAAATACATTACCAGACGTTTTATTAACATAATAGAAATGCATTTTTACCAAAAAATTAATTTTTTTTTTCACCGAAAAATTGCATCAGTAAACATACTCTTTTATCGAATACGGACAAAAAATAAGTTTATAATCAATTACAATACGTTAAAATAAGTAGAAATATGCAAAAAAATATATACCTTGTAACGTTAATTAACGAAAAAATTAGAAAAATATCCCAGTCGTGTCAGTTCGACGAACGCTAATTTTTTGAAAAAATCGATAAAAATGTTTAATCCCGACGTATTTAATAGAGATAGAACGATTCCCGTAAAAAAATTTATACCTTGTAACGCTTTTTAACGAATAAACTCGAAAAAACTTTTTCGCCCTCGGAATTTTTCTAAGTCCCAACGTACCGGCTCGGAATTTTTCTATGTTCCAACGACCGGTCGTGTCGGTCCAAACGTTTTTATATCCGTCTGCCGACGATATAAACGCTTAATCCCGACGTATTTTATCGAGTTATAACGATTTCTTGAAAAATATTCGTACGTTATAACGCTTTTTAACGAATTAATCGAAAAAGAGTGTTCGGTCCGAAAATTTTCTAAGTACGAACGACCGGCCGCATAGGTCCGTTTTTAAAAATCGTTCTCGGACGGAAATAAACCATTAATCCCGACGTATTTCGTCGAGTTACGTCGATTTATGCAAAAAAATTCATACCTTGTAACGCTTTTTAACGAATAAACTCGAAAAAACTTTTTCGCCCTCGGAATTTTTCTAAGTCCCAACGTACCGGCTCGGAATTTTTCTATGTTCCAACGACCGGTCGTGTCGGTCCAAACGTTTTTATATCCGTCTGCCGACGATATAAACGCTTAATCCCGACGTATTTTATCGAGTTATAACGATTTCTTGAAAAATATTCGTACGTTATAACGCTTTTTAACGAATTAATCGAAAAAGAGTGTTCGGTCCGAAAATTTTCTAAGTACGAACGACCGGCCGCATAGGTCCGTTTTTAAAAATCGTTCTCGGACGGAAATAAACCATTAATCCCGACGTATTTCGTCGAGTTACGTCGATTTATGCAAAAAAATTCATACCTTGTAACGCTTTTTAACGAATAAACTCGAAAAAACTTTTTCGCCCTCGGAATTTTTCTAAGTCCCAACGTACCGGCTCGGAATTTTTCTATGTTCCAACGACCGGTCGTGTCGGTCCAAACGTTTTTATATCCGTCTGCCGACGATATAAACGCTTAATCCCGACGTATTTTATCGAGTTATAACGATTTCTTGAAAAATATTCGTACGTTATAACGCTTTTTAACGAATTAATCGAAAAAGAGTGTTCGGTCCGAAAATTTTCTAAGTACGAACGACCGGCCGCATAGGTCCGTTTTTAAAAATCGTTCTCGGACGGAAATAAACCATTAATCCCGACGTATTTCGTCGAGTTACGTCGATTTATGCAAAAAAATTCATACCTTGTAACGCTTTTTAACGAATAAACTCGAAAAAACTTTTTCGCCCTCGGAATTTTTCTAAGTCCCAACGTACCGGCTCGGAATTTTTCTATGTTCCAACGACCGGTCGTGTCGGTCCAAACGTTTTTATATCCGTCTGCCGACGATATAAACGCTTAATCCCGACGTATTTTATCGAGTTATAACGATTTCTTGAAAAATATTCGTACGTTATAACGCTTTTTAACGAATTAATCGAAAAAGAGTGTTCGGTCCGAAAATTTTCTAAGTACGAACGACCGGCCGCATAGGTCCGTTTTTAAAAATCGTTCTCGGACGGAAATAAACCATTAATCCCGACGTATTTCGTCGAGTTACGTCGATTTATGCAAAAAAATTCATACCTTGTAACGCTTTTTAACGAATAAACTCGAAAAAACTTTTTCGCCCTCGGAATTTTTCTAAGTCCCAACGTACCGGCTCGGAATTTTTCTATGTTCCAACGACCGGTCGTGTCGGTCCAAACGTTTTTATATCCGTCTGCCGACGATATAAACGCTTAATCCCGACGTATTTTATCGAGTTATAACGATTTCTTGAAAAATATTCGTACGTTATAACGCTTTTTAACGAATTAATCGAAAAAGAGTGTTCGGTCCGAAAATTTTCTAAGTACGAACGACCGGCCGCATAGGTCCGTTTTTAAAAATCGTTCTCGGACGGAAATAAACCATTAATCCCGACGTATTTCGTCGAGTTACGTCGATTTATGCAAAAAAATTCATACCTTGTAACGCTTTTTAACGAATAAACTCGAAAAAACTTTTTCGCCCTCGGAATTTTTCTAAGTCCCAACGTACCGGCTCGGAATTTTTCTATGTTCCAACGACCGGTCGTGTCGGTCCAAACGTTTTTATATCCGTCTGCCGACGATATAAACGCTTAATCCCGACGTATTTTATCGAGTTATAACGATTTCTTGAAAAATATTCGTACGTTATAACGCTTTTTAACGAATTAATCGAAAAAGAGTGTTCGGTCCGAAAATTTTCCAAGTACGAACGACCGGCCGCATAGGTCCGTTTTTAAAAATCGTTCTCGGACGGAAATAAACCATTAATCCCGACGTATTTCGTCGAGTTACGTCGATTTATGCAAAAAAATTCATACCTTGTAACGCTTTTTAACGAATAAACTCGAAAAAACTTTTTCGCCCTCGGAATTTTTCTAAGTCCCAACGTACCGGCTCGGAATTTTTCTATGTTCCAACGACCGGTCGTGTCGGTCCAAACGTTTTTATATCCGTCTGCCGACGATATAAACGCTTAATCCCGACGTATTTTATCGAGTTATAACGATTTCTTGAAAAATATTCGTACGTTATAACACTTTTTAACGAGTTATTTGGAGGGGATCTTTCGGCCTTTTCGTAGCGGTGCGAAAAAATTCTAAGTTCCAACGTCCCAGTCACGTTGGTCCGGAGGATGAAATTTTTCAAAAAAATAAAGTGAAATCGCTACTTTCGACTAGATTTCGTCGAAACGTAACGATTTCACGCAAAATTTCGATACGTTATAACGCTTTTTAGCGAGTTATTTCGAGTTGAACTTTCGGTACTTTCGTAACGGGGCGAAAAAATTCTAAGTTCCAACGTCCCGGTCACGTTGGTCCGGAGGATGAAATTTTTTAAAAAAATAAAGTGAAATCGCTACTTTCGACTAGATTTCGTCGAAACGTAACGATTTCACGCAAAATTTCGATACGTTATAACGCTTTTTAGCGAGTTATTTCGAGTTGAACTTTCGGTACTTTCGTAACGGGGCGAAAAAATTCTAAGTTCCAACGTCCCGGTCAGGTTGGTCCGGAGGACGAAATTTTTTAAAAAAATAAAGTGAAATCGCTACTTTCGACTAGATTTCGTCGAAACGTAACGATTTCACGCAAAATTTCGATACGTTATAACGCTTTTTAGCGAGTTATTTCGAGTTGAACTTTCGGTACTTTCGTAACGGGGCGAAAAAATTCTAAGTTCCAACGTCCCGGTCACGTTGGTCCGGAGGATGAAATTTTTTAAAAAAATAAAGTGAAATCGCTACTTTCGACTAGATTTCGTCGAAACGTAACGATTTCACGCAAAATTTCGATACGTTATAACGCTTTTTAGCGAGTTATTTCGAGTTGAACTTTCGGTACTTTCGTAACGGGGCGAAAAAATTCTAAGTTCCAACGTCCCGGTCACGTTGGTCCGGAGGATGAAATTTTTTAAAAAAATAAAGTGAAATCGCTACTTTCGACTAGATTTCGTCGAAACGTAACGATTTCACGCAAAATTTCGATACGTTATAACGCTTTT
>NW_026099470.1:2500-7500 GCF_024542735.1 Bombus huntii
GGAACCTTGCCACGATATTTGGTCATTACGTCCAGGACAGCGACCCGCGGCGCAGCAGTGTAGAGAAAAAACCAGAACGAGAACGGAGGAACAGTCGAGAAATAGCGTAAAATACACTAAGACTCGAGGAGCGGTGACTGAATTCTCAACCGAGGCCGTAGAATAGCCACGCGCTCAACGCTGTTCCGACCGAACCGTCCGGCTCGACGTCTCTCTTATAGATACGAAAGCGCCAGCCGGAAGGCCGGCGCCGGCCGGGCTAGCGGCCGCGCGCTTACGGTGCAAAACCTCCGTAGCAACGTACCGTTCGGAAGGGACGCTGGAACTTAGTCTCGCGAACGCTCGATCACTACTATACAAAGCCAATATCCAACCATCGAAATACATTACCAGACGTTTTATTAACATAATAGAAATGCATTTTTACCAAAAAATTAATTTTTTTTTTCACCGAAAAATTGCATCAGTAAACATACTCTTTTATCGAATACGGACAAAAAATAAGTTTATAATCAATTACAATACGTTAAAATAAGTAGAAATATGCAAAAAAATATATACCCTTGTAACGTTAATTAACGAAAAAATTAGAAAAATATCCCAGTCGTGTCAGTTCGACGAACGCTAATTTTTTGAAAAAAATCGATAAAAATGTTTAATCCCGACGTATTTAATAGAGATAGAACGATTCCCGTAAAAAAATTTATACCTTGTAACGCTTTTTAACGAATAAACTCGAAAAAACTTTTTCGCCCTCGGAATTTTTCTAAGTCCCAACGTACCGGCTCGGAATTTTTCTATGTTCCAACGACCGGTCGTGTCGGTCCAAACGTTTTTATATCCGTCTGCCGACGATATAAACGCTTAATCCCGACGTATTTTATCGAGTTATAACGATTTCTTGAAAAATATTCGTACGTTATAACGCTTTTTAACGAATTAATCGAAAAAGAGTGTTCGGTCCGAAAATTTTCTAAGTACGAACGACCGGCCGCATAGGTCCGTTTTTAAAAATCGTTCTCGGACGGAAATAAACCATTAATCCCGACGTATTTCGTCGAGTTACGTCGATTTATGCAAAAAAATTCATACCTTGTAACGCTTTTTAACGAATAAACTCGAAAAAACTTTTTCGCCCTCGGAATTTTTCTAAGTCCCAACGTACCCGGCTCGGAATTTTTCTATGTTCCAACGACCGGTCGTGTCGGTCCCAAACGTTTTTATATCCGTCTGCCGACGATATAAACGCTTAATCCCGACGTATTTTATCGAGTTATAACGATTTCTTGAAAAATATTCGTACGTTATAACGCTTTTTTAACGAATTAATCGAAAAAGAGTGTTCGGTCCCGAAAATTTTCTAAGTACGAACGACCGGCCGCATAGGTCCGTTTTTAAAAATCGTTCTCGGACGGAAATAAACCATTAATCCCGACGTATTTCGTCGAGTTACGTCGATTTATGCAAAAAAATTCATACCTTGTAACGCTTTTTAACGAATAAACTCGAAAAAACTTTTTCGCCCTCGGAATTTTTCTAAGTCCCAACGTACCGGCTCGGAATTTTTCTATGTTCCAACGACCGGTCGTGTCGGTCCAAACGTTTTTATATCCGTCTGCCGACGATATAAACGCTTAATCCCGACGTATTTTATCGAGTTATAACGATTTCTTGAAAAATATTCGTACGTTATAACGCTTTTTAACGAATTAATCGAAAAAGAGTGTTCGGTCCGAAAATTTTCTAAGTACGAACGACCGGCCGCATAGGTCCGTTTTTAAAAATCGTTCTCGGACGGAAATAAACCATTAATCCCGACGTATTTCGTCGAGTTACGTCGATTTATGCAAAAAAATTCATACCTTGTAACGCTTTTTAACGAATAAACTCGAAAAAACTTTTTCGCCCTCGGAATTTTTCTAAGTCCCAACGTACCGGCTCGGAATTTTTCTATGTTCCAACGACCGGTCGTGTCGGTCCAAACGTTTTTATATCCGTCTGCCGACGATATAAACGCTTAATCCCGACGTATTTTATCGAGTTATAACGATTTCTTGAAAAATATTCGTACGTTATAACGCTTTTTAACGAATTAATCGAAAAAGAGTGTTCGGTCCGAAAATTTTCTAAGTACGAACGACCGGCCGCATAGGTCCGTTTTTAAAAATCGTTCTCGGACGGAAATAAACCATTAATCCCGACGTATTTCGTCGAGTTACGTCGATTTATGCAAAAAAATTCATACCTTGTAACGCTTTTTAACGAATAAACTCGAAAAAACTTTTTCGCCCTCGGAATTTTTCTAAGTCCCAACGTACCGGCTCGGAATTTTTCTATGTTCCAACGACCGGTCGTGTCGGTCCAAACGTTTTTATATCCGTCTGCCGACGATATAAACGCTTAATCCCGACGTATTTTATCGAGTTATAACGATTTCTTGAAAAATATTCGTACGTTATAACGCTTTTTAACGAATTAATCGAAAAAGAGTGTTCGGTCCGAAAATTTTCTAAGTACGAACGACCGGCCGCATAGGTCCGTTTTTAAAAATCGTTCTCGGACGGAAATAAACCATTAATCCCGACGTATTTCGTCGAGTTACGTCGATTTATGCAAAAAAATTCATACCTTGTAACGCTTTTTAACGAATAAACTCGAAAAAACTTTTTCGCCCTCGGAATTTTTCTAAGTCCCAACGTACCGGCTCGGAATTTTTCTATGTTCCAACGACCGGTCGTGTCGGTCCAAACGTTTTTATATCCGTCTGCCGACGATATAAACGCTTAATCCCGACGTATTTTATCGAGTTATAACGATTTCTTGAAAAATATTCGTACGTTATAACGCTTTTTAACGAATTAATCGAAAAAGAGTGTTCGGTCCGAAAATTTTCCAAGTACGAACGACCGGCCGCATAGGTCCGTTTTTAAAAATCGTTCTCGGACGGAAATAAACCATTAATCCCGACGTATTTCGTCGAGTTACGTCGATTTATGCAAAAAAATTCATACCTTGTAACGCTTTTTAACGAATAAACTCGAAAAAACTTTTTCGCCCTCGGAATTTTTCTAAGTCCCAACGTACCGGCTCGGAATTTTTCTATGTTCCAACGACCGGTCGTGTCGGTCCAAACGTTTTTATATCCGTCTGCCGACGATATAAACGCTTAATCCCGACGTATTTTATCGAGTTATAACGATTTCTTGAAAAATATTCGTACGTTATAACGCTTTTTAACGAATTAATCGAAAAAGAGTGTTCGGTCCGAAAATTTTCTAAGTACGAACGACCGGCCGCATAGGTCCGTTTTTAAAAATCGTTCTCGGACGGAAATAAACCATTAATCCCGACGTATTTCGTCGAGTTACGTCGATTTATGCAAAAAAATTCATACCTTGTAACGCTTTTTAACGAATAAACTCGAAAAAACTTTTTCGCCCTCGGAATTTTTCTAAGTCCCAACGTACCGGCTCGGAATTTTTCTATGTTCCAACGACCGGTCGTGTCGGTCCAAACGTTTTTATATCCGTCTGCCGACGATATAAACGCTTAATCCCGACGTATTTTATCGAGTTATAACGATTTCTTGAAAAATATTCGTACGTTATAACGCTTTTTAACGAATTAATCGAAAAAGAGTGTTCGGTCCGAAAATTTTCCAAGTACGAACGACCGGCCGCATAGGTCCGTTTTTAAAAATCGTTCTCGGACGGAAATAAACCATTAATCCCGACGTATTTCGTCGAGTTACGTCGATTTATGCAAAAAAATTCATACCTTGTAACGCTTTTTAACGAATAAACTCGAAAAAACTTTTTCGCCCTCGGAATTTTTCTAAGTCCCAACGTACCGGCTCGGAATTTTTCTATGTTCCAACGACCGGTCGTGTCGGTCCAAACGTTTTTATATCCGTCTGCCGACGATATAAACGCTTAATCCCGACGTATTTTATCGAGTTATAACGATTTCTTGAAAAATATTCGTACGTTATAACACTTTTTAACGAGTTATTTGGAGGGGATCTTTCGGCCTTTTCGTAGCGGTGCGAAAAAATTCTAAGTTCCAACGTCCCAGTCACGTTGGTCCGGAGGATGAAATTTTTCAAAAAAATAAAGTGAAATCGCTACTTTCGACTAGATTTCGTCGAAACGTAACGATTTCACGCAAAATTTCGATACGTTATAACGCTTTTTAGCGAGTTATTTCGAGTTGAACTTTCGGTACTTTCGTAACGGGGCGAAAAAATTCTAAGTTCCAACGTCCCGGTCACGTTGGTCCGGAGGATGAAATTTTTTTAAAAAATAAAGTGAAATCGCTACTTTCGACTAGATTTCGTCGAAACGTAACGATTTCACGCAAAATTTCGATACGTTATAACGCTTTTTAGCGAGTTATTTCGAGTTGAACTTTCGGTACTTTCGTAACGGGGCGAAAAAATTCTAAGTTCCAACGTCCCGGTCAGGTTGGTCCGGAGGACGAAATTTTTTAAAAAAATAAAGTGAAATCGCTACTTTCGACTAGATTTCGTCGAAACGTAACGATTTCACGCAAAATTTCGATACGTTATAACGCTTTTTAGCGAGTTATTTCGAGTTGAACTTTCGGTACTTTCGTAACGGGGCGAAAAAATTCTAAGTTCCAACGTCCCGGTCACGTTGGTCCGGAGGATGAAATTTTTTAAAAAAATAAAGTGAAATCGCTACTTTCGACTAGATTTCGTCGAAACGTAACGATTTCACGCAAAATTTCGATACGTTATAACGCTTTTTAGCGAGTTATTTCGAGTTGAACTTTCGGTACTTTCGTAACGGGGCGAAAAAATTCTAAGTTCCAACGTCCCGGTCACGTTGGTCCGGAGGATGAAATTTTTTAAAAAAATAAAGTGAAATCGCTACTTTCGACTAGATTTCGTCGAAACGTAACGATTTCACGCAAAATTTCGATACGTTATAACGCTTTTTAGCGAGTTATTTCGAGTTGAACTTTCGGTACTTTCGTAA
>NW_026099470.1:15000-25000 GCF_024542735.1 Bombus huntii
AGTTTAGGTTTTTTTTTTGGTTCTCTCTTCTCTCCTCTCTCGACCGAGTTCCCATATTTGCTTTCTCTCTCAGTCTCGCCAAATATAATATTCTTTTAAGACGACGTCGGGGGCGCGGACCTTCGTGCGTCGAACACCGGCAAACGTAGCATATATCGCCTGATATGAAAAAAAAATCGGTCACGAGGAGAACACTACGAGTATATACGTTCGATAACCGATACACGAAGCGGTGCATAAGCGGGCGGTCGCCCTCGTAAGGACGACTCACGACGCCGCGAGCACTCACGCAGGTCCGTGACCGGTTCTCTCCGCTCTTATTCGTATCCCTTCGTATACCTTCGTCCGACTCTGAAACGTTCTCTTATAATTTTTAAGAAGAACGACGGCGGGTTGTCAAGGCAAGAAGGGACAGAGAGAGACAGAGGTAGAGTTTCGTAGTCTCCCGTGAACACGATAGATTATATATCGAGCATGCGTACGACTTGCACGGTCTCTGCACGACCGCGACGAACGCCGACGAGCGTCCAACAATCGCTCGTACGTCGCGTATGTTCTCTCCGTCCGCTCTTATTCGTATCCTCGTTCTTGTACCTTCGTCCGACTCTGAAACGTTCTCTTATATAAAGAAGAACGACGGCGGGTTGTTAAGGCAAGAAGGGACAGAGAGAGACAGATACGGAGAGTAACGATACGCAACGCAAGCAGTCTTAGGTTTACGTGAGCAACCCTCAGCCAGGCGTGGTCCAGGAATTGTATCCGTGGACCGCAATGTGCGTTCGAAATGTCGATGTTCATGTGTCCTGCAGTTCACACGTTGACGCGCAATTAGCTGCGTTCTTCATCGACCCACGAGCCAAGTGATCCACCGTTCAGGGTAATCTTTTATAAATTTACAACAGTTCAATACTCAAATGTACTCTTCTCGGTTCTAGCGAAGCCGAGTTCCGTCACGTTCGACCAACGGGAATCGAACGCGCAGAAGTCGCCATAGGATTGACGACACAAAAACGTTCGAAAAAAAAAGAAAACGACGAACGCGCGAAGATACGCGCGTTCGCCGGCCGGGCGTAAAGTACATTATGATATATAACAACCATCGAGATCGAAGCTCCGTTCGTCAGGAAACGACGGGGATATATACACCCGATTCTGAATCCTCTGTACAGCACACGATCTCGCGAACGAGTAAGCACGGTGGCTAGCCCATGTTATATATGTGTTTGATTCTACTCTCTCGTCCAATTATTCAAGAAACAGCGCGCGTGCATCTCTCCATCGTTCGGGTGATAGTAAAGATTCGATGGGATTCGCGCGGCCGTCCGCCTCGAGCGGTCTTTCGTCCCAATATCCAGAAGCAGAGTTTGAAAAACTCTAGCGACGGCACGGGTGTCCGACTCACGACATCGAGGTTTCGAAGCCGGCGATCCCCTCCGAACGGATGGCGACCACGCGACCGACTGAAAGCATGAAAAATCGACGAAAGATAGAACACATCTCCGTTCGGGTGGTGTTTTTTCTTTAAAAAAAAAAAAAAAAACAAAAATTCGATGGGACTCGCAGCCATCGTCCTCGCGCGGTCTTTCGTCCCGATATCCAGAAGCAGAGTTTGAAAAACTCTAGCGACGGCACGGGTGTCCGACTCACGACATCGAGGCTTCGAAGCCGGCGGCGTTCCCCTCTGAACGAACTTCGGCTAGACTAGTTACGAATCGTTGCTACACATCGTCTTCATCGTCGTCGTCGTCGACATCGACATCATCATCATATCATCATCATCATCATCATCATCATCATCGGTCATCGTCGCATAGCGGGCCAACATCCACGCGATGCGTCTTCGTTCTAGGTTACCCGATCCACGAGTATGTTACACGTGGTTTCGTTATTTCGAACGAAACGACATACGAAGAGCACACGCCCTTTGGGTAGGAAGCACGTTTCGAGAACGACGAGAGTTTCGATGAAAGAGACGAGAGAAGTCGACGCAGAAGGTATCCATGGATCTTCGAAGAGAACCTTCGAAGATGTATATCGGTATCCTTTCGCTCTGCGCGACTCGCTACAAGTTCTTTCGCTCTCGTCGACTCGTTCTAGACGCTTCGTTCGATCCCAAAGAGGAGTCTTCGATATGTCCCGTTGCTAGGAGGAGAACAAACGCAACACAGACCACGAAACATAGAAGAGAATAGGCGAGCATGATCACTCCGACACGAGGCACTTTAGAGATTTTCTTATTAGTTTGCATGGACTTTTATATTTCGTTTGTACGGTTTCCACGATGCAAATACGAAATACGAGATCGTGACGGCGGGTCTTTCTGTGTACGGCCTCTCGCAGGCGCCACGACTGCATTTCTCTTTACACCTGGTTTCCATCGTAATTTTTTCGTTTGATATCGAGCCTTAACTTTTGTTGGCTCTTTCGAAGCTAGAGTTCCCTTTTATTAGAATTTCATATATATATATATTATATGTTATATGTTTTATTCGGAGACGGCGGGTCTTTCTGTTTACGACCTCACGCAGGCGCCTCGAATAAGTTTCATTCGCATTTCGTTTTTATACTTGTATATATATATCTCTTCATCCCGATGATCGAGAGAGAGTGCCACCTTCTCTTCGTATAATTCCGTAGCTGGAGGGTCGTCTCCTCCTTAAGAATATTTCTATTCGTGCCAACGGAGGTTGCCAAGCTCCCTGGCGTTTTCGTTTGTTAAAGTATATAGCTTGTTAATACGTCGTATATACTTTCGTCGATACAGGAGGAGTACGGCTCCTTACCGACCATTGTGATATATATTTCATAGTTTTTATATGTGTTCAAGTCAAATTCTTTTGGTATCGTATCGTTAATGATCCTTCCGCAGGTTCACCTACGGAAACCTTGTTACGACTTTTACTTCCTCTAAATGATCAAGTTTGGTCATCTTCCCGGTAACATCGGCAATGCTTATCACATTGGCCGCGCACCAGTCCGAAGACCTCACTAAATCATTCAATCGGTAGTAGCGACGGGCGGTGTGTACAAAGGGCAGGGACGTAATCAACGCGAGCTTATGACTCGCGCTTACTGGGAATTCCTCGTTCATGGGGAATAATTGCAAGCCCCAATCCCTAGCACGAAGGAGGTTCAGCGGGTTACCCGGGCCTTTCGGCCAGGGAAAACACGCTGATTCCTTCAGTGTAGCGCGCGTGCGGCCCAGAACATCTAAGGGCATCACAGACCTGTTATTGCTCAATCTCGTGCGGCTAGAAGCCGCCTGTTCCTCTAAGAAGATTTGTTTGTACGTTGGTAGTAAAAACCCACCGACCGAAGCCGGGGGCCTTCGAGATACCATAAGTTACGTCTATTTAGCAGGCTAGAGTCTCGTTCGTTATCGGAATTAACCAGACAAATCGCTCCACCAACTAAGAACGGCCATGCACCACCACCCACCGAATCAAGAAAGAGCTATCAATCTGTCAATCCTTCCGGTGTCCGGGCCTGGTGAGGTTTCCCGTGTTGAGTCAAATTAAGCCGCAGGCTCCACTCCTGGTGGTGCCCTTCCGTCAATTCCTTTAAGTTTCAGCTTTGCAACCATACTTCCCCCGGAACCCAAAAGCTTTGGTTTCCCGGAAGCTGCCCGCCGAGTCATCGGAGGAACTTCGGCGGATCGCTGGCTGGCATCGTTTATGGTTAGAACTAGGGCGGTATCTGATCGCCTTCGAACCTCTAACTTTCGTTCTTGATTAATGAAAACATTTTTGGCAAATGCTTTCGCTTCTGTCCGTCTTGCGACGATCCAAGAATTTCACCTCTAACGTCGCAATACGAATGCCCCCATCTGTCCCTATTAATCATTACCTCGGGGCTCCGAAAACCAACAAAATAGAACCGAGGTCCTATTCCATTATTCCATGCACACAGTATTCAGGCGAAGGTAGCCTGCTTTAAGCACTCTAATTTGTTCAAAGTAAACGTATCGGCCCACCTCGACACTCAGTGAAGAGCACCGCGATGGGATATTAGTTGGACCGCCCGCGAGGAGCTAAGCCCACCGATAGGACGTACCACATAATGCCAGTTAAACACCGCGAGCGGTGAACCGACACTGTGACACACAGATTCAACTACGAGCTTTTTAACCGCAACAACTTTAATATACGCTATTGGAGCTGGAATTACCGCGGCTGCTGGCACCAGACTTGCCCTCCAATTGGTCCTCGTTAAAGGATTTAAAGTGTACTCATTCCGATTACGGGGCCTCGGATGAGTCCCGTATCGTTATTTTTCGTCACTACCTCCCCGTGCCGGGAGTGGGTAATTTGCGCGCCTGCTGCCTTCCTTGGATGTGGTAGCTGTTTCTCAGGCTCCCTCTCCGGAATCGAACCCTGATTCCCCGTTACCCGTTACAACCATGGTAGGCGCAGAACCTACCATCGACAGTTGATAAGGCAGACATTTGAAAGATGCGTCGCCGGTGCTAGATGACCATGCGATCAGCACAAAGTTATTCAGAGTCACCAAAACAAACGATGGACGGACAGACGAGCCATCCGCCACCGATTGGTTTTGATCTAATAAAAGCATTCCTACCATCTCTGGTCGGAATCTGTTTGCATGTATTAGCTCTAGAATTACCACAGTTATCCAAGTAAATGTAGGTATGATCTAAGAAACCATAACTGATTTAATGAGCCATTCGCGGTTTCACCTTAATGCGGCATGTACTGAGACATGCATGGCTTAATCTTTGAGACAAGCATATGACTACTGGCAGGATCAACCAGGGATCTTATTCGTATAACAATTCTTATAAATTTCGTTTAAGTTCTCTTCGTGTCGTAGGTGGGACGTAAGCACCGTACGACGAGACTTTTCGTTCTTAAGATAGATATATCTATAAAATATATCTCCTAGCGACGTTCGAGATACACCCATAGTTCAGTAATAATCTTCGAACGCCGCTCGCAGCCACTTTGTAATTCTCAACTCCACCTCCTCTCTTCTCTCTCTCTCTTTCTCATAGTCTTATATAAAATGTTTAGAATCGTACTTCTAAAGGAACATTTCCATAATGCTGTCTTCGTGTAAAAAGACTTATTAGAATATCTTAGCGGTAAAGCACGTATACGCACCTCACGCTGAACGAACAAGCGCGTATCCCAGTGCGTCGCGCTGGACATACCGTAAGAATATTCTTTCAATCGGTAGAACATTTTCGGCAGAAGACATACTACGCAAAGATAGTACGCTCCTACCGCCTCATCGGATACTTCTGCGAAAGCAGAAGTTTTTATAGAAAGCAGACGGTTATACTCTTTTGAATGAATCGATGCTCAGTTAGTACAAGCACACACGCATCTAACAATTTTTGTTAGAATACGTACACACAGGTCACCAGCTTCCCGACTCAGGGGAACCTTGCCACGATATTTGGTCATTACGTCCAGGACAGCGACCCGCGGCGCAGCAGTGTAGAGAAAAAACCAGAACGAGAACGGAGGAACAGTCGAGAAATAGCGTAAAATACACTAAGACTCGAGGAGCGGTGACTGAATTCTCAACCGAGGCCGTAGAATAGCCACGCGCTCAACGCTGTTCCGACCGAACCGTCCGGCTCGACGTCTCTCTTATAGATACGAAAGCGCCAGCCGGAAGGCCGGCGCCGGCCGGGCTAGCGGCCGCGCGCTTACGGTGCAAAACCTCCGTAGCAACGTACCGTTCGGAAGGGACGCTGGAACTTAGTCTCGCGAACGCTCGATCACTACTATACAAAGCCAATATCCAACCATCGAAATACATTACCAGACGTTTTATTAACATAATAGAAATGCATTTTTACCAAAAAATTAATTTTTTTTTTCACCGAAAAATTGCATCAGTAAACATACTCTTTTATCGAATACGGACAAAAAATAAGTTTATAATCAATTACAATACGTTAAAATAAGTAGAAATATGCAAAAAAATATATACCTTGTAACGTTAATTAACGAAAAAATTAGAAAAATATCCCAGTCGTGTCAGTTCGACGAACGCTAATTTTTTGAAAAAATCGATAAAAATGTTTAATCCCGACGTATTTAATAGAGATAGAACGATTCCCGTAAAAAAATTTATACCTTGTAACGCTTTTTAACGAATAAACTCGAAAAAACTTTTTCGCCCTCGGAATTTTTCTAAGTCCCAACGTACCGGCTCGGAATTTTTCTATGTTCCAACGACCGGTCGTGTCGGTCCAAACGTTTTTATATCCGTCTGCCGACGATATAAACGCTTAATCCCGACGTATTTTATCGAGTTATAACGATTTCTTGAAAAATATTCGTACGTTATAACGCTTTTTAACGAATTAATCGAAAAAGAGTGTTCGGTCCGAAAATTTTCTAAGTACGAACGACCGGCCGCATAGGTCCGTTTTTAAAAATCGTTCTCGGACGGAAATAAACCATTAATCCCGACGTATTTCGTCGAGTTACGTCGATTTATGCAAAAAAATTCATACCTTGTAACGCTTTTTAACGAATAAACTCGAAAAAACTTTTTCGCCCTCGGAATTTTTCTAAGTCCCAACGTACCGGCTCGGAATTTTTCTATGTTCCAACGACCGGTCGTGTCGGTCCAAACGTTTTTATATCCGTCTGCCGACGATATAAACGCTTAATCCCGACGTATTTTATCGAGTTATAACGATTTCTTGAAAAATATTCGTACGTTATAACGCTTTTTAACGAATTAATCGAAAAAGAGTGTTCGGTCCGAAAATTTTCTAAGTACGAACGACCGGCCGCATAGGTCCGTTTTTAAAAATCGTTCTCGGACGGAAATAAACCATTAATCCCGACGTATTTCGTCGAGTTACGTCGATTTATGCAAAAAAATTCATACCTTGTAACGCTTTTTAACGAATAAACTCGAAAAAACTTTTTCGCCCTCGGAATTTTTCTAAGTCCCAACGTACCGGCTCGGAATTTTTCTATGTTCCAACGACCGGTCGTGTCGGTCCAAACGTTTTTATATCCGTCTGCCGACGATATAAACGCTTAATCCCGACGTATTTTATCGAGTTATAACGATTTCTTGAAAAATATTCGTACGTTATAACGCTTTTTAACGAATTAATCGAAAAAGAGTGTTCGGTCCGAAAATTTTCTAAGTACGAACGACCGGCCGCATAGGTCCGTTTTTAAAAATCGTTCTCGGACGGAAATAAACCATTAATCCCGACGTATTTCGTCGAGTTACGTCGATTTATGCAAAAAAATTCATACCTTGTAACGCTTTTTAACGAATAAACTCGAAAAAACTTTTTCGCCCTCGGAATTTTTCTAAGTCCCAACGTACCGGCTCGGAATTTTTCTATGTTCCAACGACCGGTCGTGTCGGTCCAAACGTTTTTATATCCGTCTGCCGACGATATAAACGCTTAATCCCGACGTATTTTATCGAGTTATAACGATTTCTTGAAAAATATTCGTACGTTATAACGCTTTTTAACGAATTAATCGAAAAAGAGTGTTCGGTCCGAAAATTTTCTAAGTACGAACGACCGGCCGCATAGGTCCGTTTTTAAAAATCGTTCTCGGACGGAAATAAACCATTAATCCCGACGTATTTCGTCGAGTTACGTCGATTTATGCAAAAAAATTCATACCTTGTAACGCTTTTTAACGAATAAACTCGAAAAAACTTTTTCGCCCTCGGAATTTTTCTAAGTCCCAACGTACCGGCTCGGAATTTTTCTATGTTCCAACGACCGGTCGTGTCGGTCCAAACGTTTTTATATCCGTCTGCCGACGATATAAACGCTTAATCCCGACGTATTTTATCGAGTTATAACGATTTCTTGAAAAATATTCGTACGTTATAACGCTTTTTAACGAATTAATCGAAAAAGAGTGTTCGGTCCGAAAATTTTCTAAGTACGAACGACCGGCCGCATAGGTCCGTTTTTAAAAATCGTTCTCGGACGGAAATAAACCATTAATCCCGACGTATTTCGTCGAGTTACGTCGATTTATGCAAAAAAATTCATACCTTGTAACGCTTTTTAACGAATAAACTCGAAAAAACTTTTTCGCCCTCGGAATTTTTCTAAGTCCCAACGTACCGGCTCGGAATTTTTCTATGTTCCAACGACCGGTCGTGTCGGTCCAAACGTTTTTATATCCGTCTGCCGACGATATAAACGCTTAATCCCGACGTATTTTATCGAGTTATAACGATTTCTTGAAAAATATTCGTACGTTATAACGCTTTTTAACGAATTAATCGAAAAAGAGTGTTCGGTCCGAAAATTTTCCAAGTACGAACGACCGGCCGCATAGGTCCGTTTTTAAAAATCGTTCTCGGACGGAAATAAACCATTAATCCCGACGTATTTCGTCGAGTTACGTCGATTTATGCAAAAAAATTCATACCTTGTAACGCTTTTTAACGAATAAACTCGAAAAAACTTTTTCGCCCTCGGAATTTTTCTAAGTCCCAACGTACCGGCTCGGAATTTTTCTATGTTCCAACGACCGGTCGTGTCGGTCCAAACGTTTTTATATCCGTCTGCCGACGATATAAACGCTTAATCCCGACGTATTTTATCGAGTTATAACGATTTCTTGAAAAATATTCGTACGTTATAACGCTTTTTAACGAATTAATCGAAAAAGAGTGTTCGGTCCGAAAATTTTCTAAGTACGAACGACCGGCCGCATAGGTCCGTTTTTAAAAATCGTTCTCGGACGGAAATAAACCATTAATCCCGACGTATTTCGTCGAGTTACGTCGATTTATGCAAAAAAATTCATACCTTGTAACGCTTTTTAACGAATAAACTCGAAAAAACTTTTTCGCCCTCGGAATTTTTCTAAGTCCCAACGTACCGGCTCGGAATTTTTCTATGTTCCAACGACCGGTCGTGTCGGTCCAAACGTTTTTATATCCGTCTGCCGACGATATAAACGCTTAATCCCGACGTATTTTATCGAGTTATAACGATTTCTTGAAAAATATTCGTACGTTATAACGCTTTTTAACGAATTAATCGAAAAAGAGTGTTCGGTCCGAAAATTTTCCAAGTACGAACGACCGGCCGCATAGGTCCGTTTTTAAAAATCGTTCTCGGACGGAAATAAACCATTAATCCCGACGTATTTCGTCGAGTTACGTCGATTTATGCAAAAAAATTCATACCTTGTAACGCTTTTTAACGAATAAACTCGAAAAAACTTTTTCGCCCTCGGAATTTTTCTAAGTCCCAACGTACCGGCTCGGAATTTTTCTATGTTCCAACGACCGGTCGTGTCGGTCCAAACGTTTTTATATCCGTCTGCCGACGATATAAACGCTTAATCCCGACGTATTTTATCGAGTTATAACGATTTCTTGAAAAATATTCGTACGTTATAACACTTTTTAACGAGTTATTTGGAGGGGATCTTTCGGCCTTTTCGTAGCGGTGCGAAAAAATTCTAAGTTCCAACGTCCCAGTCACGTTGGTCCGGAGGATGAAATTTTTCAAAAAAATAAAGTGAAATCGCTACTTTCGACTAGATTTCGTCGAAACGTAACGATTTCACGCAAAATTTCGATACGTTATAACGCTTTTTAGCGAGTTATTTCGAGTTGAACTTTCGGTACTTTCGTAACGGGGCGAAAAAATTCTAAGTTCCAACGTCCCGGTCACGTTGGTCCGGAGGATGAAATTTTTTTAAAAAATAAAGTGAAATCGCTACTTTCGACTAGATTTCGTCGAAACGTAACGATTTCACGCAAAATTTCGATACGTTATAACGCTTTTTAGCGAGTTATTTCGAGTTGAACTTTCGGTACTTTCGTAACGGGGCGAAAAAATTCTAAGTTCCAACGTCCCGGTCAGGTTGGTCCGGAGGACGAAATTTTTTAAAAAAATAAAGTGAAATCGCTACTTTCGACTAGATTTCGTCGAAACGTAACGATTTCACGCAAAATTTCGATACGTTATAACGCTTTTTAGCGAGTTATTTCGAGTTGAACTTTCGGT
>NW_026099470.1:32500-37500 GCF_024542735.1 Bombus huntii
CGCGTTACATATATAATATGTAAGATTTCCGACGAACGTGGCTTTTCGGGAGCCAGGCGCGCGGGCAGAGAGATACACGACGACGGGGAAAATTCGTCCCGATACGAGTACGTGTACTCTCCGATCTCCGCGCGACGCTGGGGATCATACCTCCCTAAGTCGTCAGAGCGCTCGAAGAAATCTCGCGTGTGCGTTCCCGGATCTACGGCTGATACTTTCGGGGCTTGTAAAAAAGCACAGAGCGTGTAAAACGCAACGACGACCCATCGATGCGACGGTCCTCGTTGTTGTCAGTCGCTTTCGCGAAGAGACGGAGTGGGCATTCGATCCCTGGGGCTGTACGAGAGTCTTAAGAAAAGACGGTAGATTATGGCAAAGTTTCGCACGCCATCGAGTTTAGGTTTTTTTTTTGGTTCTCTCTTCTCTCCTCTCTCGACCGAGTTCCCATATTTGCTTTCTCTCTCAGTCTCGCCAAATATAATATTCTTTTAAGACGACGTCGGGGGCGCGGACCTTCGTGCGTCGAACACCGGCAAACGTAGCATATATCGCCTGATATGAAAAAAAAATCGGTCACGAGGAGAACACTACGAGTATATACGTTCGATAACCGATACACGAAGCGGTGCATAAGCGGGCGGTCGCCCTCGTAAGGACGACTCACGACGCCGCGAGCACTCACGCAGGTCCGTGACCGGTTCTCTCCGCTCTTATTCGTATCCCTTCGTATACCTTCGTCCGACTCTGAAACGTTCTCTTATAATTTTTAAGAAGAACGACGGCGGGTTGTCAAGGCAAGAAGGGACAGAGAGAGACAGAGGTAGAGTTTCGTAGTCTCCCGTGAACACGATAGATTATATATCGAGCATGCGTACGACTTGCACGGTCTCTGCACGACCGCGACGAACGCCGACGAGCGTCCAACAATCGCTCGTACGTCGCGTATGTTCTCTCCGTCCGCTCTTATTCGTATCCTCGTTCTTGTACCTTCGTCCGACTCTGAAACGTTCTCTTATATAAAGAAGAACGACGGCGGGTTGTTAAGGCAAGAAGGGACAGAGAGAGACAGATACGGAGAGTAACGATACGCAACGCAAGCAGTCTTAGGTTTACGTGAGCAACCCTCAGCCAGGCGTGGTCCAGGAATTGTATCCGTGGACCGCAATGTGCGTTCGAAATGTCGATGTTCATGTGTCCTGCAGTTCACACGTTGACGCGCAATTAGCTGCGTTCTTCATCGACCCACGAGCCAAGTGATCCACCGTTCAGGGTAATCTTTTATAAATTTACAACAGTTCAATACTCAAATGTACTCTTCTCGGTTCTAGCGAAGCCGAGTTCCGTCACGTTCGACCAACGGGAATCGAACGCGCAGAAGTCGCCATAGGATTGACGACACAAAAACGTTCGAAAAAAAAAGAAAACGACGAACGCGCGAAGATACGCGCGTTCGCCGGCCGGGCGTAAAGTACATTATGATATATAACAACCATCGAGATCGAAGCTCCGTTCGTCAGGAAACGACGGGGATATATACACCCGATTCTGAATCCTCTGTACAGCACACGATCTCGCGAACGAGTAAGCACGGTGGCTAGCCCATGTTATATATGTGTTTGATTCTACTCTCTCGTCCAATTATTCAAGAAACAGCGCGCGTGCATCTCTCCATCGTTCGGGTGATAGTAAAGATTCGATGGGATTCGCGCGGCCGTCCGCCTCGAGCGGTCTTTCGTCCCAATATCCAGAAGCAGAGTTTGAAAAACTCTAGCGACGGCACGGGTGTCCGACTCACGACATCGAGGTTTCGAAGCCGGCGATCCCCTCCGAACGGATGGCGACCACGCGACCGACTGAAAGCATGAAAAATCGACGAAAGATAGAACACATCTCCGTTCGGGTGGTGTGTTTTTTCTTTAAAAAAAAAAAAAAAAACAAAAATTCGATGGGACTCGCAGCCATCGTCCTCGCGCGGTCTTTCGTCCCGATATCCAGAAGCAGAGTTTGAAAAACTCTAGCGACGGCACGGGTGTCCGACTCACGACAACGAGGATAGACAGCCGGTCCCCTCCGAACGGGTTATGCGATGATAAACTCGATGAAACTTTAGTCTCGTTCAGGTAGTGTGTGTCTTGTAAATCAAAAATTCGATGGGACACGCATCCATCGTCCTCGCGCGGTCTTTCGTCCCAACATCCAGAAGCAGAGTTTGAAAAACTCTAGCGACGGCACGGGTGTCCGACTCACGACAACGAGGATAGACAGCCGGTCCCCTCTGAACGGTATATTATATATGAGATGATAGACGACAAACTGGATGAAACTTTAAGTCTCGTTCAGGTAGTGTGTAAATCAAAAATTCGATGGGACTCGCATCCGTCGTCCTCGCGCGGTCTTTCGTCCCGATATCCAGAAGCAGAGTTTGAAAAACTCTAGCGACGGCACGGGTGTCCGACTCACGACAACGAGGAAAGACAGCCGGTCCCCTCTGAACGGTATATTATATGAAACTTTAAGTCTCGTTCAGGTAGTGTGTAAGTCAAAAATTCGATGGGACTCGCATCCGTCGTCCTCGCGCGGTCTTTCGTCCCGATATCCAGAAGCAGAGTTTGAAAAACTCTAGCGACGGCACGGGTGTCCGACTCACGACAACGAGGATAGACAGCCGGTCCCCTCTGAACGGTATATTATATATGCGATGATAGACGACAAACTGGATGAAACTTTAAGTCTCGTTCAGGTAGTGTGTAAATAAAAAATTCGATGGGACTCGCATCCGTCGTCCTCGCGCGGTCTTTCGTCCCGATATCCAGAAGCAGAGTTTGAAAAACTCTAGCGACGGCACGGGTGTCCGACTCACGACAACGAGGAAAGACAGCCGGTCCCCTCTGAACGGTATATTATATGAAACTTTAAGTCTCGTTCAGGTAGTGTGTAAGTCAAAAATTCGATGGGACTCGCATCCGTCGTCCTCGCGCGGTCTTTCGTCCCGATATCCAGAAGCAGAGTTTGAAAAACTCTAGCGACGGCACGGGTGTCCGACTCACGACAACGAGGATAGACAGCCGGTCCCCTCTGAACGGTATATAATATGAAACTTTAAGTCTCGTTCAGGTAGTGTGTAAGTCAAAAATTCGATGGGACTCGCATCCGTCGTCCTCGCGCGGTCTTTCGTCCCGATATCCAGAAGCAGAGTTTGAAAAACTCTAGCGACGGCACGGGTGTCCGACTCACGACAACGAGGATAGACAGCCGGTCCCCTCTGAACGGTATATAATATACATTATGCGACGGTAGACGATCAACTAGACGAAACTTTAGTCTCGTTCAGGTGGTGTAAAAAAAATTCGATGGGATACGCACGCACGGCTGTCGTCGTCCTCGAGCGGTCTTTCGTCCCAATATCCAGAAGCAGAGTTTGAAAAACTCTAGCGACGGCACGGGTGTCCGACTCACGACATCGAGGCTTCGAAGCCGGCGGCGTTCCCCTCTGAACGAACTTCGGCTAGACTAGTTACGAATCGTTGCTACACATCGTCTTCATCGTCGTCGTCGTCGACATCGACATCATCATCATATCATCATCATCATCATCATCATCATCATCGGTCATCGTCGCATAGCGGGCCAACATCCACGCGATGCGTCTTCGTTCTAGGTTACCCGATCCACGAGTATGTTACACGTGGTTTCGTTATTTCGAACGAAACGACATACGAAGAGCACACGCCCTTTGGGTAGGAAGCACGTTTCGAGAACGACGAGAGTTTCGATGAAAGAGACGAGAGAAGTCGACGCAGAAGGTATCCATGGATCTTCGAAGAGAACCTTCGAAGATGTATATCGGTATCCTTTCGCTCTGCGCGACTCGCTACAAGTTCTTTCGCTCTCGTCGACTCGTTCTAGACGCTTCGTTCGATCCCAAAGAGGAGTCTTCGATATGTCCCGTTGCTAGGAGGAGAACAAACGCAACACAGACCACGAAACATAGAAGAGAATAGGCGAGCATGATCACTCCGACACGAGGCACTTTAGAGATTTTCTTATTAGTTTGCATGGACTTTTATATTTCGTTTGTACGGTTTCCACGATGCAAATACGAAATACGAGATCGTGACGGCGGGTCTTTCTGTGTACGGCCTCTCGCAGGCGCCACGACTGCATTTCTCTTTACACCTGGTTTCCATCGTAATTTTTTCGTTTGATATCGAGCCTTAACTTTTGTTGGCTCTTTCGAAGCTAGAGTTCCCTTTTATTAGAATTTCATATATATATATATTATATGTTATATGTTTTATTCGGAGACGGCGGGTCTTTCTGTTTACGACCTCACGCAGGCGCCTCGAATAAGTTTCATTCGCATTTCGTTTTTATACTTGTATATATATATCTCTTCATCCCGATGATCGAGAGAGAGTGCCACCTTCTCTTCGTATAATTCCGTAGCTGGAGGGTCGTCTCCTCCTTAAGAATATTTCTATTCGTGCCAACGGAGGTTGCCAAGCTCCCTGGCGTTTTCGTTTGTTAAAGTATATAGCTTGTTAATACGTCGTATATACTTTCGTCGATACAGGAGGAGTACGGCTCCTTACCGACCATTGTGATATATATTTCATAGTTTTTATATGTGTTCAAGTCAAATTCTTTTGGTATCGTATCGTTAATGATCCTTCCGCAGGTTCACCTACGGAAACCTTGTTACGACTTTTACTTCCTCTAAATGATCAAGTTTGGTCATCTTCCCGGTAACATCGGCAATGCTTATCACATTGGCCGCGCACCAGTCCGAAGACCTCACTAAATCATTCAATCGGTAGTAGCGACGGGCGGTGTGTACAAAGGGCAGGGACGTAATCAACGCGAGCTTATGACTCGCGCTTACTGGGAATTCCTCGTTCATGGGGAATAATTGCAAGCCCCAATCCCTAGCACGAAGGAGGTTCAGCGGGTTACCCGGGCCTTTCGGCCAGGGAAAACACGCTGATTCCTTCAGTGTAGCG
>NW_026099471.1:0-7500 GCF_024542735.1 Bombus huntii
ATGACTCGCGCTTACTGGGAATTCCTCGTTCATGGGGAATAATTGCAAGCCCCAATCCCTAGCACGAAGGAGGTTCAGCGGGTTACCCGGGCCTTTCGGCCAGGGAAAACACGCTGATTCCTTCAGTGTAGCGCGCGTGCGGCCCAGAACATCTAAGGGCATCACAGACCTGTTATTGCTCAATCTCGTGCGGCTAGAAGCCGCCTGTTCCTCTAAGAAGATTTGTTTGTACGTTGGTAGTAAAAACCCACCGACCGAAGCCGGGGGCCTTCGAGATACCATAAGTTACGTCTATTTAGCAGGCTAGAGTCTCGTTCGTTATCGGAATTAACCAGACAAATCGCTCCACCAACTAAGAACGGCCATGCACCACCACCCACCGAATCAAGAAAGAGCTATCAATCTGTCAATCCTTCCGGTGTCCGGGCCTGGTGAGGTTTCCCGTGTTGAGTCAAATTAAGCCGCAGGCTCCACTCCTGGTGGTGCCCTTCCGTCAATTCCTTTAAGTTTCAGCTTTGCAACCATACTTCCCCCGGAACCCAAAAGCTTTGGTTTCCCGGAAGCTGCCCGCCGAGTCATCGGAGGAACTTCGGCGGGATCGCTGGCTGGCATCGTTTATGGTTAGAACTAGGGCGGTATCTGATCGCCTTCGAACCTCTAACTTTCGTTCTTGATTAATGAAAACATTTTTGGCAAATGCTTTCGCTTCTGTCCGTCTTGCGACGATCCAAGAATTTCACCTCTAACGTCGCAATACGAATGCCCCCATCTGTCCCTATTAATCATTACCTCGGGGCTCCGAAAACCCAACAAAATAGAACCGAGGGTCCTATTCCATTATTCCATGCACACAGTATTCAGGCGAAGGGTAGCCTGCTTTAAGCACTCTAATTTGTTCAAAGTAAACGTATCGGCCCACCTCGACACTCAGTGAAGAGCACCGCGATGGGATATTAGTTGGACCGCCCGCGAGGAGCTAAGCCACCGATAGGACGTACCACATAATGCCAGTTAAACACCGCGAGCGGTGAACCGACACTGTGACACACAGATTCAACTACGAGCTTTTTAACCGCAACAACTTTAATATACGCTATTGGAGCTGGAATTACCGCGGCTGCTGGCACCAGACTTGCCCTCCAATTGGTCCTCGTTAAAGGATTTAAAGTGTACTCATTCCGATTACGGGGCCTCGGATGAGTCCCGTATCGTTATTTTTCGTCACTACCTCCCCGTGCCGGGAGTGGGGTAATTTGCGCGCCTGCTGCCTTCCTTGGATGTGGTAGCTGTTTCTCAGGCTCCCTCTCCGGAATCGAACCCTGATTCCCCGTTACCCGTTACAACCATGGTAGGCGCAGAACCTACCATCGACAGTTGATAAGGCAGACATTGAAAGATGCGTCGCCCGGTGCTAGATGACCATGCGATCAGCACAAAGTTATTCAGAGTCACCAAAACAAACGATGGACGGACAGACGAGCCATCCGCCACCGATTGGTTTTGATCTAATAAAAGCATTCCTACCATCTCTGGTCGGAATCTGTTTGCATGTATTAGCTCTAGAATTACCACAGTTATCCAAGTAAATGTAGGTATGATCTAAGAAACCATAACTGATTTAATGAGCCATTCGCGGTTTCACCTTAATGCGGCATGTACTGAGACATGCATGGCTTAATCTTTGAGACAAGCATATGACTACTGGCAGGATCAACCAGGGATCTTATTCGTATAACAATTCTTATAAATTTCGTTTAAGTTCTCTTCGTGTCGTAGGTGGGACGTAAGCACCGTACGACGAGACTTTTCGTTCTTAAGATAGATATATCTATAAAATATATCTCCTAGCGACGTTCGAGATACACCCATAGTTCAGTAATAATCTTCGAACGCCGCTCGCAGCCACTTTGTAATTCTCAACTCACCTCCTCTCTTCTCTCTCTCTCTTTCTCATAGTCTTATATAAAATGTTTAGAATCGTACTTCTAAAGGAACATTTCCATAATGCTGTCTTCGTGTAAAAAGACTTATTAGAATATCTTAGCGGTAAAGCACGTATACGCACCTCACGCTGAACGAACAAGCGCGTATCCCAGTGCGTCGCGCTGGACATACCGTAAGAATATTCTTTCAATCGGTAGAACATTTTCGGCAGAAGACATACTACGCAAAGATAGTACGCTCCTACCGCCTCATCGGATACTTCTGCGAAAGCAGAAGTTTTTATAGAAAGCAGACGGTTATACTCTTTTGAATGAATCGATGCTCAGTTAGTACAAGCACACACGCATCTAACAATTTTTGTTAGAATACGTACACACAGGTCACCAGCTTCCCGACTCAGGGGAACCTTGCCACGATATTTGGTCATTACGTCCAGGACAGCGACCCGCGGGCGCAGCAGTGTAGAGAAAAAACCAGAACGAGAACGGAGGAACAGTCGAGAAATAGCGTAAAATACACTAAGACTCGAGGAGCGGTGACTGAATTCTCAACCGAGGCCGTAGAATAGCCACGCGCTCAACGCTGTTCCGACCGAACCGTCCGGCTCGACGTCTCTCTTATAGATACGAAAGCGCCAGCCGGAAGGCCGGCGCCGGCCGGGCTAGCGGCCGCGCGCTTACGGTGCAAAACCTCCGTAGCAACGTACCGTTCGGAAGGGACGCTGGAACTTAGTCTCGCGAACGCTCGATCACTACTATACAAAGCCAATATCCAACCATCGAAATACATTACCAGACGTTTTATTAACATAATAGAAATGCATTTTTACCAAAAAATTAATTTTTTTTTTCACCGAAAAATTGCATCAGTAAACATACTCTTTTTATCGAATACGGACAAAAAATAAGTTTATAATCAATTACAATACGTTAAAATAAGTAGAAATATGCAAAAAAATATATACCTTGTAACGTTAATTAACGAAAAAATTAGAAAAATATCCCAGTCGTGTCAGTTCGACGAACGCTAATTTTTTGAAAAAATCGATAAAAATGTTTAATCCCGACGTATTTAATAGAGATAGAACGATTCCCGTAAAAAAATTTATACCTTGTAACGCTTTTTAACGAATAAACTCGAAAAAACTTTTTCGCCCTCGGAATTTTTCTAAGTCCCAACGTACCGGCTCGGAATTTTTCTATGTTCCAACGACCGGTCGTGTCGGTCCAAACGTTTTTATATCCGTCTGCCGACGATATAAACGCTTAATCCCGACGTATTTTATCGAGTTATAACGATTTCTTGAAAAATATTCGTACGTTATAACGCTTTTTAACGAATTAATCGAAAAAGAGTGTTCGGTCCGAAAATTTTCTAAGTACGAACGACCGGCCGCATAGGTCCGTTTTATTAAAATCGTTCTCGGACGGAAATAAACCATTAATCCCGACGTATTTCGTCGAGTTACGTCGATTTATGCAAAAAAATTCATACCTTGTAACGCTTTTTAACGAATAAACTCGAAAAAACTTTTTCGCCCTCGGAATTTTTCTAAAGTCCCAACGTACCGGCTCGGAATTTTTTCTATGTTCCAACGACCGGTCGTGTCGGTCCAAACGTTTTTATATCCGTCTGCCGACGATATAAACGCTTAATCCCGACGTATTTTATCGAGTTATAACGATTTCTTGAAAAATATTCGTACGTTATAACGCTTTTTAACGAATTAATCGAAAAAGAGTGTTCGGTCCGAAAATTTTCTAAGTACGAACGACCGGCCGCATAGGTCCGTTTTTAAAAATCGTTCTCGGACGGAAATAAACCATTAATCCCGACGTATTTCGTCGAGTTACGTCGATTTATGCAAAAAAATTCATACCTTGGTAACGCTTTTTAACGAATAAACTCGAAAAAACTTTTTCGCCCTCGGAATTTTTCTAAGTCCCAACGTACCGGCTCGGAATTTTTTCTATGTTCCAACGACCGGTCGTGTCGGTCCAAACGTTTTTATAACCGTCTGCCGACGATATAAACGCTTAATCCCCGACGTATTTTATCGAGTTATAACGATTTCTTGAAAAATATTCGTACGTTATAACGCTTTTTAACGAATTAATCGAAAAAGAGTGTTCGGTCCGAAAATTTTCTAAGTACGAACGACCGGCCGCATAGGTCGTTTTTAAAAATCGTTCTCGGACGGAAATAAACCATTAATCCCGACGTATTTCGTCGAGTTACGTCGATTTATGCAAAAAAATTCATACCTTGTAACGCTTTTTAACGAATAAACTCGAAAAAACTTTTTCGCCCTCGAATTTTTCTAAGTCCCAACGTACCGGCTCGGAATTTTTCTATGTTCCAACGACCGGTCGTGTCGGTGCCAAACGTTTTTATATCCGTCTGCCGACGATATAAACGCTTAATCCCGACGTATTTTATCGAGTTATAACGATTTCTTGAAAAATATTCGTACGTTATAACGCTTTTTAACGAATTAATCGAAAAAGAGTGTTCGGTCCGAAAATTTTCTAAGTACGAACGACCGGCCGCATAGGTCCGTTTTTAAAAATCGTTCTCGGACGGAAATAAACCATTAATCCCGACGTATTTCGTCGAGTTACGTCGATTTATGCAAAAAAATTCATACCTTGTAACGCTTTTTAACGAATAAACTCGAAAAAACTTTTTCGCCCTCGGAATTTTTCTAAGTCCCCAACGTACCGGCTCGGAATTTTTCTACCGGCTCGGAATTTTTCTATGTTCCAACGACCGGTCGTGTCGGTCCAAACGTTTTTATATCCGTCTGCCGACGATATAAACGCTTAATCCCGACGTATTTTATCGAGTTATAACGATTTCTTGAAAAATATTCGTACGTTATAACGCTTTTTAACGAATTAATCGAAAAAGAGTGTTCGGTCCGAAAATTTTCTAAGTACGAACGACCGGCCGCATAGGTCCGTTTTTAAAAATCGTTCTCGGACGGAAATAAACCATTAATCCCGACGTATTTCGTCGAGTTACGTCGATTTATGCAAAAAAATTCATACCTTGTAACGCTTTTTAACGAATAAACTCGAAAAAACTTTTTCGCCCTCGGAATTTTTCTAAGTCCCAACGTACCGGCTCGGAATTTTTCTATGTTCCAACGACCGGTCGTGTCGGTCCAAACGTTTTTATATCCGTCTGCCGACGATATAAACGCTTAATCCCGACGTATTTTATCGAGTTATAACGATTTCTTGAAAAATATTCGTACGTTATAACGCTTTTTAACGAATTAATCGAAAAAGAGTGTTCGGTCCGAAAATTTTCTAAGTACGAACGACCGGCCGCATAGGTCCGTTTTTAAAAATCGTTCTCGGACGGAAATAAACCATTAATCCCGACGTATTTCGTCGAGTTACGTCGATTTATGCAAAAAAATTCATACCTTGTAACGCTTTTTAACGAATAAACTCGAAAAAACTTTTTCGCCCTCGGAATTTTTCTAAGTCCCAACGTACCGGCTCGGAATTTTTCTATGTTCCAACGACCGGTCGTGTCGGTCCAAACGTTTTTATATCCGTCTGCCGACGATATAAACGCTTAATCCCGACGTATTTTATCGAGTTATAACGATTTCTTGAAAAATATTCGTACGTTATAACGCTTTTTAACGAATTAATCGAAAAAGAGTGTTCGGTCCGAAAATTTTCTAAGTACGAACGACCGGCCGCATAGGTCCGTTTTTAAAAATCGTTCTCGGACGGAAATAAACCATTAATCCCGACGTATTTCGTCGAGTTACGTCGATTTATGCAAAAAAATTCATACCTTGTAACGCTTTTTAACGAATAAACTCGAAAAAACTTTTTCGCCCTCGGAATTTTTCTAAGTCCCAACGTACCGGCTCGGAATTTTTCTATGTTCCAACGACCGGTCGTGTCGGTCCAAACGTTTTTATATCCGTCTGCCGACGATATAAACGCTTAATCCCGACGTATTTTATCGAGTTATAACGATTTCTTGAAAAATATTCGTACGTTATAACGCTTTTTAACGAATTAATCGAAAAAGAGTGTTCGGTCCGAAAATTTTCCAAGTACGAACGACCGGCCGCATAGGTCCGTTTTTAAAAATCGTTCTCGGACGGAAATAAACCATTAATCCCGACGTATTTCGTCGAGTTACGTCGATTTATGCAAAAAAATTCATACCTTGTAACGCTTTTTAACGAATAAACTCGAAAAAACTTTTTCGCCCTCGGAATTTTTCTAAGTCCCAACGTACCGGCTCGGAATTTTTCTATGTTCCAACGACCGGTCGTGTCGGTCCAAACGTTTTTATATCCGTCTGCCGACGATATAAACGCTTAATCCCGACGTATTTTATCGAGTTATAACGATTTCTTGAAAAATATTCGTACGTTATAACGCTTTTTAACGAATTAATCGAAAAAGAGTGTTCGGTCCGAAAATTTTCTAAGTACGAACGACCGGCCGCATAGGTCCGTTTTTAAAAATCGTTCTCGGACGGAAATAAACCATTAATCCCGACGTATTTCGTCGAGTTACGTCGATTTATGCAAAAAAATTCATACCTTGTAACGCTTTTTAACGAATAAACTCGAAAAAACTTTTTCGCCCTCGGAATTTTTCTAAGTCCCAACGTACCGGCTCGGAATTTTTCTATGTTCCAACGACCGGTCGTGTCGGTCCAAACGTTTTTATATCCGTCTGCCGACGATATAAACGCTTAATCCCGACGTATTTTATCGAGTTATAACGATTTCTTGAAAAATATTCGTACGTTATAACGCTTTTTAACGAATTAATCGAAAAAGAGTGTTCGGTCCGAAAATTTTCCAAGTACGAACGACCGGCCGCATAGGTCCGTTTTTAAAAATCGTTCTCGGACGGAAATAAACCATTAATCCCGACGTATTTCGTCGAGTTACGTCGATTTATGCAAAAAAATTCATACCTTGTAACGCTTTTTAACGAATAAACTCGAAAAAACTTTTTCGCCCTCGGAATTTTTCTAAGTCCCAACGTACCGGCTCGGAATTTTTCTATGTTCCAACGACCGGTCGTGTCGGTCCAAACGTTTTTATATCCGTCTGCCGACGATATAAACGCTTAATCCCGACGTATTTTATCGAGTTATAACGATTTCTTGAAAAATATTCGTACGTTATAACGCTTTTTAACGAATTAATCGAAAAAGAGTGTTCGGTCCGAAAATTTTCCAAGTACGAACGACCGGCCGCATAGGTCCGTTTTTAAAAATCGTTCTCGGACGGAAATAAACCATTAATCCCGACGTATTTCGTCGAGTTACGTCGATTTATGCAAAAAAATTCATACCTTGTAACGCTTTTTAACGAATAAACTCGAAAAAACTTTTTCGCCCTCGGAATTTTTCTAAGTCCCAACGTACCGGCTCGGAATTTTTCTATGTTCCAACGACCGGTCGTGTCGGTCCAAACGTTTTTATATCCGTCTGCCGACGATATAAACGCTTAATCCCGACGTATTTTATCGAGTTATAACGATTTCTTGAAAAATATTCGTA